>NC_038249.2:5113042-5277027 GCF_000004515.6 Glycine max | reverse complement strand
CGAATAAATGGGAACATGCCAGTTTCATCCGAAACAAAACGTCGGTTGAGCTCGCTCAAAAAAACCTAGCCGACCTACATTGAACAGTTTTTAGGCAACACCTAAACAAGAAAACTTCCTCTGCAATAAAATAAACATTATCGGCCAGCGAGCGTTTTTAAAAAGAAATTGCGCAATGTCAACTGAAAAATATCAGTCGGGATACTTCACGACAGATGTCGGCTATTGAGTTTTCTAATCAATCCCTTAATGAAACATGCATGATGCAGGTAAGGAAATGTTCGATCGGCGTCATGCGGTGATGCTTCTTTTTTAGACCTCGATCGGTCATCATTCTTGGCAGACGTCGACTGTCAATTTTTTCAATCTATATCTGTGAAAAATATTTTTTGCCGAGATGGGCTAATGTTTTCCTGGCTGAATAAATGGAAACATGCCAGTTTCGGCCGAAACAAAACGTCGATGAGCTCGCACAAAAAAACCTAGCCGACCTACATTGTACATTTTTTATGCAACACCAAAACAAGAAAACTTCCTCTGCCGTAAAAAAAAACATTATCGGCCAGCGAGCTTTTTTAAAAAGAAATTGCGCAATGTCGGCTGAAAAATATCAGTCAGGGGCTACTTCAAGACCGATGTCGGCTATTGAGTTTTCTATTCAATCCCTTAATGAAATATGCATGATGTCGGTAAGAAAATGTTCGATCGGTGTCATGCGGTGATGCTTCTTTTTTAGACCTCGATCGGTCATCATTCTTGGCAGACGTCGACTGTCAATTTTTTCAATCTATATCTGTGAAAAATATGTTTAAACCTCTATCCCCTAGAGAAGTGTGTGATGACCAAATCAGAATGGGAGAAAAGAGAGAACAAGAGAAAGAAAATAGTGAGGCACCACAAAGGAATATGAAAAAGAAGAGTGATACACCCGAGGAAAAGAGTGATACACATGAGAGAAAATTTAATTATTTTGCAGAGGCGAGTGAAGTGAGGAAAGTGTTACCTGCCCATGAACCACTCAATCTACAGTATTGCAAAGACAGTAAAATTTCTACTGATAATTCTAATGAGTTTACTATTTCTATTTCTCCTAGTGTTCAACCATTATTGCAGGAATTGAAAAATGTCTTTCCTAAGGAGATTCCTCATGGACTACCACCTTCAAGAGGCATAGAACATCAAGTTGATCTCCTCCCCGGAGCTTCATTGCCTAACAGGCCAACTTACAAAAGCAATCCCCAAGAGACTCAACGTAAGGATGCACATGCCAAAGTTGAGTATGTGAAAAGATTGTATGACCAAGTGAAGGTGCAAATTGCAAAGAAGAATGAAAGCTATGTCAAGCAAGCCCACAAGAAAAGGAAGGAAGTGGTACTTGAACCCGGTGATGATCCTGAACATTTGAGGACAAATGTTTTCCAAGAAGGAGGGAATGATGAGAATCATGAAACTGGCCAAATACAGGCTAAAGGCCCAAGTGGAGAAGGACGAAGGCCCAAGTGGAGAAGGACAAAGCCCCCGAGTGGAGAAGGATGAAGGCCCAAGTGGAGAAGGATGAAGGCTCAGAGGCAGAGACACTATCAAGACTATTAATTGTTGCTGAAGGCCCAAACTAATTTGAAGGCCCAAGTTAAATAAGTTTTTAGTTATAATTTATTGTAATTTTGGCCCAAACTGTTTAAAAGGCCCATGTCTATTTTTATCTTTTTGTTTAGCTACACTATAAGTATGGGTTTTTGTTTTGAATAAAAAAAACTTTTGGCATTTGATAAAATTTGGTGAGAGTTTCTCTCTAGGTTCCTTGTTGAACCAATTATCAGACTTATCAAGGTAACCCTTGTGGCGTCTGTCCAGACTTATCTTCCTTCACCGGAAGTGGCGTCTACCCAGACTTATCTTCCTTCATTGGAAGTGGCGTCTACCCTGACTTATCTTCCTTCACTGGAAGTGGCGTCTACCCAGACTTATCTTCCTTCACCGGAAGTGGCGTCATCCAAAAACTCTACAGCCTGTATCAAACGATCCGCCCCGTAAGGTTCACATCAAAGGGATTGAATAGAAAACTCAATAGCCGACATCGGTATGGAAATGTTAGATCCATGTCATGCGGTGATGCTTCCTTTTTAACCTCGATCGGTCATCTTTCCTAGCCGACGTCCACTGGCATTTTTTTAGATCAATATCCGTGAAAAATATTTTTTTTCCGATATGGGCTAATGTTTTCCTTGCCGCATAAATGCGAATATGCTAGTTTCGGCCGAAACAAAACATCGGTTGAGCTCGCTCAAAAAAACCTAGCCGACCTACATCGCTAAAAAAAAACATTATCTGATAAGAATCTTACAGGGCGGATCGTTTGATACAGGCTACGAAGGTTTGGATGACGCCACTTCCGGTGAAGGAAGATAAGTCAAGGTAGACGCCACTTCCCGTGAAGGAAGATAAGTCAGGGTAGACGCCACAAGGATTACCTTGATAAGTCTGATAATTGGTTCAACAAGGAACCTAGAGAGAAACTCTCACCCAATTTTATGAAAATGCCAAAAGTTTTTTTTATTGAAAACAAAAACAAATACTTATAGTGTATCTAAACAAATAGATAAAAATAGACATGGGCCTTCTAAAAATTTGGGCCAAAATTACAATAAAAATAAATTATAACTAAAAACTTATTTAACTTGGGCCTTCAAATTAATCTGGGCCTTCAGCAACAATTAATAGTCTTGATAGTGTCTCTGCCTCTGGGCCTTCATCCTTCTCCACTCGGGGGCTTTATCCTTCTCCACTTGGGCCTTTGCCCTTCTCCACTTGGGCCTTTAGCCTGTATTTGGCCAATTTCAGGATTCTCATCATTATCGGCAAGCGACCGTTTTTAAAAAGAAATTGCGCAATGTCGGCTGAAAAATATCAGTCAGGGGCTACTTCAAGACCGATGTCGACTTTTCAGTTTTCTATTCAATCCCTTAATGAAATATGCATGATGTCGGTAAGGAAATGTTCGATCGGCGTCATGCGGGGATGCTTCTTTTTTAAACCTCGATCGGTCATCTTTCTTGGCGGACGTCGACTGTCAATTTTTTCAATCAATATCGGTGAAAAATATTTTTTGCCGAGATGGGCTAATGTTTTCCTGGCTGAATAAATTCGAATATGCCAGTTTCGGCCGAAACAAACGTCGGTTGAGCTGGTACAAAAAAACCTAGCCGACCTACATTGTACATTTTTTATGCAACACCAAAACAAGAAAAGTTCCTCTGCCGTAAAAAAAAACATTATCGGTCAGCGAGCGTTTTTAAAAAGAAATTGCGAAATGTCAACTGAAAAATATCAGTCGGACTACTTCACGACTGATGTCGGCTATTGAGTTTTCTTATCAATCACTTATTGAAATATGCATGATGCCGGTAAGGAAATGTTCGATCGGCGTCATGCGGTGATGCTTCCTTTTTGACCTCGATCGGTCATCTTTCCTGGCCGACGTCGACTGGCATTTTTTTCGATCAATATCGGTGAAAAATATTTTTTTTGCCGAGATGGGCTAATGTTTTCATGGCCGAATAAATGCGAATAAGCCAGTTTCGGCTGTAACAAAACGTCGGTTGAGCTCGCACAAAAAAACCTAGCCGACCTACTTTGTACATTTTTTATGCAACACCAAAAAAAGAAAACTTCCTCTGCCGTAAAAATAAACATTGTCGGCCAGCGAGCGTTTTTAAAAAGAAATTGCGCAATGTCAACTGAAAAATATAAGTCGGGCTACTTCACGACAGATATCGGCTATTGAGTTTTCTATTCAATCCCTTAATGAAACATGCATGATGTCGGTAAGGAAATGTTCGATTGGCGTCATGCGGTGATGCTTCCTTTTTAACCTCGATCGGTCATCTTTCTTGGCCGACGTCCACTGGCATTTTTTTCGATCAATATAGGTTAAAAATATTTTTTTGCCGAGATGTGCTAATGTTTTCCTGGCCGAAAAAATGCGAATATGCCAGTTTCGGCCGAAACAAAACGTCGTTTGAGCTCGCTCAAAAAAACCTAGCCGACCTACATTGTACATTTTTTATGCAACACCAAAACAAGAAAACTTCCTCTGCCGTAAAAAAAAAACAATATCGGCCAGCGAGCGTTTTTAAAAAGAAATTGCGCAATGTCGGCTGAAAAATATCAGTCAGGGGCTACTTCAAGACCGATGTCGACTATTGAGTTTTCTATTCAATCCCTTAATGAAATATGCATGATGTCGGTAAGGAAATGTTCGATCGGCGTCATGCGGTGATGCTTCTTTTTTAGACCTCGATCGGTCATCTTTCTTGGCAGACGTCGACTATCAATTTTTTCAATCATATCGGTGAAAATATTTTTTTTGCCGAAGATGGGCTAATGTTTTCCTGGCTGAATAAATTCGAATATGCCAGTTTCGGCCGAAACAAAACGTCGGTTGAGCTCGCACAAAAAAACCTAGCCGACCTACTTTGTACATTTTTTATGCAACACCAAAAAAAGAAAACTTCCTCTGCCGTAAAAATAAACATTGTCGGCCAGCGAGCGTTTTTAAAAAGAAATTGCGCAATGTCAACTGAAAAATATAAGTCGGGCTACTTCACGACAGATATCGGCTATTGAGTTTTCTATTCAATCCCTTAATGAAACATGCATGATGTCGGTAAGGAAATGTTCGATTGGCGTCATGCGGTGATGCTTCCTTTTTAACCTCGATCGGTCATCTTTCTTGGCCGACGTCCACTGGCATTTTTTTCGATCAATATAGGTTAAAAATATTTTTTTGCCGAGATGTGCTAATGTTTTCCTGGCCGAAAAAATGCGAATATGCCAGTTTCGGCCGAAACAAAACGTCGTTTGAGCTCGCTCAAAAAAACCTAGCCGACCTACATTGTACATTTTTTATGCAACACCAAAACAAGAAAACTTCCTCTGCCGTAAAAAAAAAACAATATCGGCCAGCGAGCGTTTTTAAAAAGAAATTGCGCAATGTCGGCTGAAAAATATCAGTCAGGGGCTACTTCAAGACCGATGTCGACTATTGAGTTTTCTATTCAATCCCTTAATGAAATATGCATGATGTCGGTAAGGAAATGTTCGATCGGCGTCATGCGGTGATGCTTCTTTTTTAGACCTCGATCGGTCATCTTTCTTGGCAGACGTCGACTATCAATTTTTTCAATCAATATCGGTGAAAAATATTTTTTTGCCGAGATGGGCTAATGTTTTCCTGGCTGAATAAATTCGAATATGCCAGTTTCGGCCGAAACAAAACGTCGTTTGAGCTCGCTCAAAAAAACCTAGCCGACCTACATTGTACATTTTTTATGCAACACCAAAACAAGAAAACTTCCTCTGCCGTAAAAAAAAACATTATCGGCCAGCGAGCGTTTTTAAAAAGAAATTGCGCAATGTCGGCTGAAAAATATCAGTCAGGGGCTACTTCAAGACCGATGTCGACTTTTGAGTTTTCTATTCAATCCCTTAATGAAATATGCATGATGTCGGTAAGGAAATGTTTGATCGGCGTCATGCGAGGATGCTTCTTTTTTAAACCTCGATCGGTCATCTTTCTTGGCGGACTTCGACTATCATTTTTTTCAATCAATATCGGTGAAAAATATTTTTTGCCGAGATGGGCTAATGTTTTCCTGGCTGAATAAATTCGAATATGCCAGTTTCGGCCGAAACAAAACGTCGGTTGAGCTGGCACAAAAAAACCTAGCCGACCTACATTGTACATTTTTTATGCAACACCAAAACAAGAAAAGTTCCTCTGCCGTAAAAAAAAACATTATCGGCCAGCGAGCGTTTTTAAAAAGAAATTGCGAAATGTCAACTGAAATATATCAGTCGGACTACTTCACGACAGATGTCGGCTATTGAGTTTTCTTATCAATCACTTATTGAAATATGCATGATGCCGGTAAGGAAATGTTCGATCGCTGTCATGCGGTGATGCTTCCTTTTTTACCTCGATCGGTCATCTTTCCTGGCCGACGTCGACTGACATTTTTTTCGATCAATATCGGTGAAAAATATTTTTTGCCGAGATGGGCTAATGTTTTCCTGGCCGCATAAATGCGAATATGCCAGTTTCGGCCGAAACAAAACGTCGGTTAAGCTCGCACAAAAAAACCTAGCCGACCTACATTGTACATTTTTTATGCAACACCAAAACAAGAAAACTTCCACTGCCGTAAAAAAAACATTATTGGCCAGCGAGCGTTTTTAAAAAGAAATTGCGCAATGTCAACCTAAAAATATCAGTCGGGATATTTCACGACAGATGTCAGCTGATGAGGACATGACCAAGAGCAAGGGCAAGGATCCACTTGAAGGACTTGGAGGACCTATGACAAGGGCTAGAGCAAGGAAAGCCAAGGAAGCTCTTCAACAAGTGTTGTCCATACTATTTGAATACAAGCCCAAGTTTCAAGGAGAAAAGTCCAAGGTTGTGAGTTGTATCATGGCCCAAATGGAGGAGGACTAAATGACACCACTTTATTTCAATTTTAGAGTGTTTAGTTTGTCTAAATAATGGCCCAATCCTTGTAAAGTTGGCTGGCCAAAAATATGTTTTGGGTTAATCAACTAAAAGGGCTTTAGTTCAAGTTGTAATAAGGGCCCAATTGGCAACCTAGGCATCAGCCTTTTGGGAGACCAAATGGTGGCTGACTTGTTGGCTGTTGGGGGTGACTTTTGGTTGCCAACAATTTCAGTTACACTCAGTCATTTAGTTTGTTTTAATTCCCTAGGTTAATGGCATTAAGTTATTTTAATTCTAGGTTAGTGGGTCATTACTAAAATCTGCTGTAAAGCTTCTATATAAGCTGAACCATTTTATCAATAAAGACAAGTTGAGTTTTATTCAGAAAATTAGAGTTTATCTCTTTTATCTTAGTGAGAGTGATTCTCCTAAATTCTTGAGTGATTCAAGAACACCTTGGCTGTATCAAAGGACTTTCACAACCTTTGTGTGTTGCCCTCGCTGGAAAGAGTGATTCTTTCCTTCCTTTCATCATCACCCTTGTTCTTTCAAACCACAATTCCAGAAAATCCACCTCTGCCCAGAATTATCTCGTGGCCATAACTCCCATTTTACACACTCAAATTAAGTGATTCTTGAGCCTAAATTGAATTTCAAAACGAGACCTTTCACCTCCTTTTGGAATCACCTCATTTGGAGCCCTGTAGCTTCAGTTATTGCCATTTCTATATTTCTGTCCAGCCACCACTTAACCTACATTTTACCATCCCATTCATCCATTTTATGCCAAGAACCACCTTATTAAGACCCACGAAATTAGCCACCTTATTTTTCATCCTTTCCTTAATCAATTTCCACATTTTCCATCAAGGTTTAATCCTAGACGATCCTAAGTCAGCCCTTGTGCCATGTGGGTTCATATCATTTGGTATCAGAGCTCCGGTTCTAGGATCAACACTTCCTTTGCTGGAAATATTGGGTAACATCCTTCTTTATTCTCTTTGCCATTTATATTACCTTCTTATTCATATATATTTTTTTTAGGCTGAACCATTGCAAAAGTTAAGCCTTTTGATCTCTTTGTTATAAAAAAAAAAAAGAAGCAGAATTTCGTATAAGCAAAATTAAAAAAAAAAAAAAAAATTGGGCTGAATGGTTCATGCTTGAAGAACTTTTAAAAAAAAAATCTCTTTAAGGTAATATATTGGTTGCATGAAGGATTGTTACTTGAATTCCTAAATTCTGAATTTTATTTCCTTCATTTGTGCCTAAAAACATTGTTAGCCTTTTTCTTGGTTAACCTTTTCCTTGTCTAGCCTTACCTTACACATATTGGTGAATTGTTCTTTGTTGTGGCCATAATCTCTTGAATTGCCTAAGAACTCAAGGGGAATTAGAGTGGTAAAAGGCAAGAGTGTTTCATTAGAGAAAAGCCATAATTGTGTGATACACTTGAGTGGGTGAGGTATTCAAACAGCAACTATAATTGTCTTGTTACGTTTGATTTGTTTGTTTGAGATGTCAGGTACTAATCCTAATGATGGAGTGGGGCTTTCGCAATTCCAAATGCAAGCTTTGATGCAACATTTGGAGAGGTTAATGAAACAACGAGATGATGCGCTCCATGAGAGGTTGGATCAAATGGAGAATAGAGATCATAATGAAGAAGAAAGGAGGAGAAGAGGGAATGATGGTGTTCCTAGACAAAACCGAATTGATGGTATTAAACTCAACATTCCTCCATTTAAAGGAAAGAATGATCCGGAGGCCTACTTGGAGTGGGAGATGAAAATAGAGCATGTATTCTCATGCAACAACTATGAGGAGGACAAAAAGGTGAAGCTTGCCGCCACGGAATTTTCCGACTATGCCCTTGTGTGGTGGAACAAGCTACAAAAGGAGAGAGCAAGAAATGAAGAGCCAATGGTTGATACATGGACGGAGATGAAAAAGATCATGAGGAAGCGATATGTGCCGGCTAGTTACTCAAGGGACTTGAAATTCAAGCTCCAAAAACTAACCCAAGGCAACAAGGGGGTTGAGGAGTATTTCAAGGAAATGGATGTGCTCATGATTCAAGCAAATATTGAAGAAGATGAGGAGGTAACTATGGCTCGATTTCTTAATGGTTTGACTAATGATATCCGTGATATTGTTGAGCTGCAGGAGTTTGTTGAAATGGATGATTTGCTTCACAAAGCAATCCAAGTGGAGCAACAATTAAAAAGGAAGGGAGTGGCTAAGAGGAGTTTTACCAACTTTGGTTCTTCTAGTTGGAAAGACAAAGGTAAGAAAGATGGGGCTGCTACTTCTAGTAGTTCCACACCTATCCCATCAAAAACTCGCTCAAAGTCCCAAGAGGAACCCTCTAAAAGGAGTAGAGATGTGAAGTGTTTCAAGTGCCAAGGCCTAGGACACTATGCTTATGAGTGCCCTAACAAAAGGTCCATGGTTCTTAGAGATGGAGAATATATAAGTGAATCCGATGTTGAAGAGGAAGAGGAGAGTGAGTACGTAGAGGAAGAGGAGATTCCGGAGGGAGATTTGTTGATGATTAGGCGGTTACTTGGTGGTCAATTGAAGCATGAGGAGGAGAGCCAAAGAGAAAACATCTTTCACACTAGATGTTTAATCAATGGCAAGGTGTGCATGGTGATCATTGATGGAGGTAGTTGCACCAATGTGGCTAGTGCTAGATTAGTGTCAAAGCTAAATTTAGCTACTAAACCACATCCTAGGCCATACAAACTTCAATGGCTTAGTAAGGATGGGGAGGTGCAAGTGAGGCAGCAAGTGGAAGTGGATGTTTCCATTGGGAAATACAATGATAAGGTACTTTGTGATGTTGTTCCTATGGAGGCCAGTCACTTACTTTTGGGGAGACCATGGCAATTTGATAAAAGAGCCAATCATGACGGTTACACCAACAAGATCTCTTTCATGCACCAAGACAAAAAGATTGTGCTCAAGCCATTGAGTCCACAAGAAGTGTGTGAGGATCAAAAGAAAATGAGAGAAAAACTTCTTCAAGAGAAAAAAGAAAAAGAGAAAGTGAGCAAAACACTTGAGAGTGAGAAAAAGAGGGAAACACTTGAGAGGAAAAAGAGTGAACAAAAGAAGAGTGAAACACTTGAAGTGAGGGAGAGCTATTTAGCCACAAAAAGTGAGGTCAAGAGGTTGTTTCGTGCTAAACAGTCACTATATATCTTGTGTTGCAAAAATCAGATTTTGACCACTAACACTTTTGATGATTTTGAAGTGCCTTCTAGTGTTAAAACTCTTTTGCAGGATTTTTCAAGACATGTTTCCACCAAATGTGCCAAATGGACTACCACCTTTGAGGGGAATTGAGCATCAAATTGATCTCATTCCGGGAGCTTCTTTGCCCAATAGGCCAGCCTATAGAAGTAATCCACAAGAAACCAAAGAGATTCAAAGACAAGTGGATGAACTCATTAGCAAAGGTTGGGTAAGAGATAGTATGAGTCCTTGTGCTGTCCCAGTGATTTTGGTCCCTAAAAAGGATGGGACATGGCGCATGTGTTCCGATTGTAGAGCCCTTAATAACATCACCATTAAATATAGGCATCCTATACCTAGGCTTGATGATTTGCTTGATGAATTGCATGGTGCATGTTACTTCTCTAAAATCGATTTAAAAAGTGGATACAATCAAATTAGGATTAGAGAAGGGGATGAATGGAAAACTGCTTTTAAAACAAAATATGGTTTGTATGAATGGTTGGTTATGCCTTTTGGCCTAACTAACGCTCCTAGCACTTTCATGAGATTAATGAACCATATCTTGAGAGAGTTCATAGGAAAGTTTGTTGTGGTGTACTTTGATGATATTCTTATCTATAGCACTTCACTTGATTTGCATATTGATCATTTAAAATCTATCTTGACTGTGCTTAGAGAAGAACAATTGTATGCCAATCTTGAAAAATGCATCTTTTGTACTAACCATGTTGTGTTTCTTGGTTTTGTTGTGAGTTCAAAAGGAGTGCAAGTTGATGAGGAGAAGGTTAGGGCTATTCAAGAATGGCCTACACCTAAGTCTGTGACCGAGGTGAGGAGTTTTCATGGCTTAGCAAGTTTTTATAGACGATTTGTGAAGGATTTTAGCACATTGGCAGCACCTCTCAATGAAGTGCTCAAGAAAAATGTTGGTTTCAAATGGGGAGAGAAACAAGAAGAAGCTTTCAATGTTCTTAAGCAAAAGCTAACTAATGTCCCCATACTTGCGTTGCCAAACTTTCAAAAATCTTTTGAAATTGAGTGTGATGCTTCAAATGTTGGGATTGGGGCTGTGTTGATGCAAGAAGGCCATCCAATTGCTTATTTTAGTGAAAAGTTAAGTGGTCCTACCCTTAACTATTCAACTTATGATAAGGAGTTGTATGCCTTAGTACGGGCTTTGAAAACATGGCAACACTACCTTTATCCCAAGGAATTTGTCATTCATAGTGACCATGAGTCCCTCAAATATATCAAGGGGCAAGGCAAGCTTAACAAAAGGCATGCGAAGTGGGTGGAATTCCTAGAGCAATTCCCTTATGTTATCAAACATAAAAAGGGAAAAGGTAATATTGTAGCCAATGCTCTTTCTCGGCGTCATGCATTACTTTCTATGCTTGAAACAAAATTGATTGGTCTTGAATGTTTGAAAAGCATGTATGAAAATGATGAAACTTTTGGAGAAATTTTTAAAAATTGTGAAAAATTTTCAAAAAATGGTTTCTTTAGACATGAAGGCTTTCTTTTCAAAGAAAACAAATTGTGTGTGCCTAAATGTTCTACTAGAAATTTGCTTGTTTGTGAAGCACATGAAGGAGGTTTAATGGGGCATTTTGGGGTCCAAAAGACTCTAGAAACATTACAAGAACATTTTTATTGGCCTCATATGAAAAAGGATGTGCAGAAATTTTGTGAACATTGCATTGTATGTAAAAAGGCAAAGTCTAAGGTAAAGCCTCATGGATTGTATACTCCATTGCCAATTCCGGAGTATCCTTGGATTGATTTATCCATGGATTTTGTTTTGGGGCTGCCAAAAACAAGCAATGGTAGAGATTCCATTTTTGTGGTTGTTGATAGGTTTTCTAAAATGGCTCATTTTATTCCATGTAAAAAAGTTGATGATGCTTCCCATGTGGCTGATTTGTTTTTCAAGGAGATTGTGAGACTCCATGGTTTGCCAAGGAGCATTGTTAGTGATAGGGACTCTAAGTTCCTAAGCCATTTTTGGAGGACTTTGTGGAGCAAGTTGGGCACTAAATTGTTATTTTCAACCACTTGTCACCCACAAACCGATGGGCAAACGGAAGTTGTTAATAGGACTTTGGGAACTTTGCTTAGGACAGTTTTGAGGAAGAACTTAAAAACTTGGGAAGCTTGTTTACCCCATGTTGAATTTGCTTACAATAGAGCTGTTCATAGCACCACTAATTGTTCTCCTTTTGAAGTTGTTTATGGTTTTAACCCACTAACTCCTCTTGATCTTTTGCCTATGCCTAATGTTTCTGTTTTTAAGCATAAAGAAGGTCAAGCAAAGGCGGACTATGTGAAGAAGCTTCATGAGAGAGTCAAAGATCAAATTGAGAGGAAAAATAAAAGCTATGCTAAACAAGCCAACAAAGGGAGAAAGAAGGTTGTCTTCGAACCCGGAGATTGGGTTTGGGTGCACATGAGAAAAGAAAGGTTTCCGGAACAAAGGAAATCAAAGCTTCAACCAAGGGGAGATGGACCATTTCAAGTGCTTGAAAGAATCAATGACAATGCTTACAAAGTTGAGCTGCCCGGTGAGTATAATGTTAGTTCCACCTTCAATGTCTCTGATTTATCTCTTTTTGATGCAGATGGAGAATCCGATTTGAGGACAAATCCTTCTCAAGAGGGAGAGAATGATGAGGACATGACCAAGAGCAAGGGCAAGGATCCACTTGAAGGACTTGGAGGACCTATGACAAGGGCTAGAGCAAGGAAAGCCAAGGAAGCTCTTCAACAAGTGTTGTCCATACTATTTGAATACAAGCCCAAGTTTCAAGGAGAAAAGTCCAAGGTTGTGAGTTGTATCATGGCCCAAATGGAGGAGGACTAAATGACACCACTTTATTTCAATTTTAGAGTGTTTAGTTTGTCTAAATAATGGCCCAATCCTTGTAAAGTTGGCTGGCCAAAAATATGTTTTGGGTTAATCAACTAAAAGGGCTTTAGTTCAAGTTGTAATAAGGGCCCAATTGGCAACCTAGGCATCAGCCTTTTGGGAGACCAAATGGTGGCTGACTTGTTGGCTGTTGGGGGTGACTTTTGGTTGCCACAATTTCAGTTACACTCAGCCATTAAGTTTGTTTTAATTCCCTAGGTTAATGGCATTAAGTTATTTTAATTCTAGGTTAGTGGGTCATTACTAAAATCTGCTGTAAAGCTTCTATATAAGCTGAACCATTTTATCAATAAAGACAAGTTGAGTTTTATTCAGAAAATTAGAGTTTATCTCTTTTATCTTAGTGAGAGTGATTCTCCTAAATTCTTGAGTGATTCAAGAACACCTTGGCTGTATCAAAGGACTTTCACAACCTTTGTGTGTTGCCCTCGCTGGAAAGAGTGATTCTTTCCTTCCTTTCATCATCACCCTTGTTCTTTCAAACCACAATTCCAGAAAATCCACCTCTGCCCAGAATTATCTCGTGGCCATAACTCCCATTTTACACACTCAAATTAAGTGATTCTTGAGCCTAAATTGAATTTCAAAACGAGACCTTTCACCTCCTTTTGGAATCACCTCATTTGGAGCCCTGTAGCTTCAGTTATTGCCATTTCTATATTTCTGTCCAGCCACCACTTAACCTACATTTTACCATCCCATTCATCCATTTTATGCCAAGAACCACCTTATTAAGACCCACGAAATTAGCCACCTTATTTTTCATCCTTTCCTTAATCAATTTCCACATTTTCCATCAAGGTTTAATCCTAGACGATCCTAAGTCAGCCCTTGTGCCATGTGGGTTCATATCATCAGCTATTGAGTTTTCTATTCAATCCCTTAATGAAATATGCATGATGTCGGTAAGGAAATGTTCGATCGGCGTCATGCGGTGATGCTTCTTTTTTAGACCTCGATCAGTCATCTTTCTTGGCAGACGTCGACTGTCAATTTTTTCAATCAATATCTGTGAAAAATATTTTTTTGCCGAGATGGGCAAATGTTTTCCTGGCCGAATAAATGGGAGCATGCCAATTTCGGCCGAAACAAAACGTCGGTTGAGCTCGCACAAAAAAACCTAGCCGACCTACATTGTACATTTTTTATGCAACACCAAAACAAGAAAAGTTCCTCTGCCGTAAAAAAAAAAAATATCGGCCAGCGAGCGTTTTTAAAAAGAAATTGCGCAATGTCGGCTGAAAAATATCAGTCAGGGGCTACTTCAAGACCGATGTCGACTATTGAGTTTTCTATTCAATCCCTTAATGAAATATGCATGATGTCGGTAAGGAAATGTTCGATCGGCGTCATGCGGTGATGCTTCTTTTTTAGACCTCGATCGGTCATCTTTCTTGGCAGACGTCGACTGTCAATTTTTTCAATCAATATCGGTGAAAAATATTTTTTTGCCGAGATGGGCTAATGTTTTCCTGGCTGAATAAATTCGAATATGCCAGTTTTGGCCGAAACAAAACGTCGATTGAGCTCGCACAAAAAAACCTAGCCGACCTACATTGTACATTTTTTATGCAACACCAAAACAAGAAAACTTCCTCTGCCGTAAAAAAAAACATTATCGGGCAGCGAGCGTTTTTAAAAAGAAATTGCGCAATGACAACTGAAAAATAACAGTCGGGCTACTTCACGACAGATGTCCGCTATTGAGTTTTCTAATCAATCCCTTAATGAAATATGCATGATGCCGGTAAGGAAATGTTCGATCGGCGTCACGCGGTGATGCTTCCTTTTTTACCTCGATCGGTCATCTTTCCTGGCCGATGTCGACTGGCATTTTTTTCGATCAATATCTGTGAAAAATATTTTTTTGCCGAGATGGGCTAATGTTTTCCTGTCCGAATAAATTGGAACATGCCAGTTTCGGCTGACACAAAACGTCGGTTGAGCTCGCACAACAAAACCTAGCCAACCTACATTGTACATTTTTTATGCAACACCAAAACAAGAAAACTTCCTCTGCCGTAAAAAAAAAAAAAAAATCGGCCAGCGAGCGTTTTTAAAAATAAATTGCGCAATGTCGGCTGAAAAATATCAGTCGGGCTACTTCACGACGACTTCGGCTATTGAGTTTTCTTTTCAATCCCTTAATGAAATATGGATGATGTCGGTAAGGAAATGTTCGATCGGCGACATGCGGTGATGCTTCCTTTTTGACCTCGATCGGTCATCTTTCCTGGCCGACGTCGACTGGCATTTTTTTCGATCAATATCGGTGAAAAATATTTTTTATCCGAGATGGGCTAATGTTTTCCTGGCCGCATAAGTGCGAATATGCCAGTTTCGGCCGAAACAAAACGTCGGTTGAGCTCGCTCAAAAAAACCTAGCCGACCTACATTGTACATTTTTTATGCAACACCAAAACAAGAAAACTTCCTCTGCCGTAAAAAAAAAAACATTATCGGCCAGCGAGCGTTTTTAAAAAGAAATTGCGCAATGTCAACCGGAAAATATCAGTCGGGATACTTCACGACATATGTCGGCTATTGAGTTTTCTATTCAATCCCTTAATGAAATATGCATGATGTCGGTAAGGAAATGTTCGATCGGCGTCATGCAGTGATGCTTCATTTTTAGACCTCGATCGGTCATCTTTCTTGGCAGACGTCGACTGTCAATTTTTTCAATCAATATCGGTGAAAAATATTTTTTTGCCGAGATGGGCTAATGTTTTCTTGGCTGAATAAATTCGAATATGCCAGTTTCGGCCGAAACAAAACGTCGATTGAGCTGGCACAAAAAAACCTAGCCGACCTACATTGTACATTTTTTATGCAACACCAAAACAAGAAAACTTCCTCTGCCGTAAAAAAAAACATTATCGGCCAGCGAACGTTTTTTAAAAAAAAATTGTGCAATGTCGGCTGAAAAATATCAGTCGGGGCTACTTCACGACCGATGTCGGCTATTGAGATTTCAATTCAATCCCTTAATGAAATATGGATGATGTCGGTAAGGAAATGTTCGATCGGCGGCATGCGGTGATGCTTCCTTTTTGACCTCGATCGGTCATCTTTCCTGGCCGACGTCGACTGGCATTTTTTTCGATCAATATCGGTGAAAAATATTTTTTATCCGAGATGGGCTAATGTTTTCCTGGCCGCATAAGTGCGAATATGCCAGTTTCGGCCGAAACAAATCATCGGTTGAGCTCGCTCAAAAAAACCTAGCCGACCTACATTGTACATTTTTTATGCAACACCAAAACAAGGAAACTTCCTCTGCCGTAAAAAAAAAACATTATCGGCAAGCGAGTGTTTTTTAAAAAAAAAAATTGCGCAATGTCGGCTGAAAAATATCAGTCGGGCTACTTCACGACCGATGTCGGCTATTGAGTTTTCTATTCAATCCCTTAATGAAATATGCATGATGTCGGTAAGGAAATGTTCGATCGGCGGCATGCGGTGATGCTTCCTTTTTGACCTCGATCGGTCATCTTTCCTGGCCGACGTCGACTGGCATTTTTTTCGATCAATATCGGTGAAAAATATTTTTTTGCCGAGATGGGCTAATGTTTTCCTTGGCGAATAAATGCTAATATGCCAGTTTCGGCCGAAACAAAACGTCGGTTGAGCTCGCTCAAAAAAACCTAGCCGACCTACATTGTACATTTTTTATGCAACACCAAAACAAGAAAACTTCCTCTGCCGTAAAAAAAAACATTATCGGCCAGCGAACGTTTTTAAAAAAAAAATTGCGCAATGTCGGCTGAAAAATATCAGTCGCTACTTCACGACCGATGTCGGCTATTGAGTTTTCTATTCAATCTCTTAATGAAATATGCATGATGTCGGTAAGGAAATGTTCGATCGGCGTCATGCGGCGATGCTTCCTTTTTAACCTCGATCCGTCATCTTTCCTGGCAGACGTCGACTGTCAATTTTTTCAATCAATATCTGTGAAAAATATTTTTTTGCCGAGATGGGCTAATGTTTTCCTGGCCGAATAAATGGGAACATGCCAGTTTCGGCCGAAACAAAACGTCGATGAGCTCGCACAAAAAAACCTAGCCAACCTACATTGTACATTTTTTATGCAACACCAAAACAAGAAAACTTCCTCTGCCTTAAAAAAAAAACATTATCGGCCAGCGAGCGTTTTTAAAAAAAAAAATTGCGCAAACTAGACCGGACTGATTTTTGTGGACAAGCCTTACCGGAAAGCTTGGCACAATATTTTTTTTTTTTTGCCGACATTGTGCAATTTTTTTCTTATTTTTCACCAACGCCAGGCAATAATTGTTTTAGTACGATCAAGCTAATTTTCCTTGTTGATTTCGCTCTATGATAGGTTTACCATCGAGGTCGCCTTTGGTATTTCGTGGGAACTCAACCGCCGTTGTGTTTCGGTCGACATTGGCCTGCGCTGGTAAAAGAGGCAAAGAAAAATATAGTCGACCTTGGCAGCAAAAACAAATCCCTTGACAAACTTGGATAAAAAACAACTCTAGCCGACATCGGCCAAGAAAGATTAACTGTCGCTGTATCCCAAAAAGAATCACCGGATGAAGACAATCGAAAATTTCCTTATCGACATCATCCGAAAATTATTCTGCGATTGAACAGAAAAGCAATAGCCCAAAACGGTCGTAAACTACACCCAACTGACATTTGTGCACAGACCGCACCGGAAATCCTGGCAGAAGAATGTTTGTTTTTCGGCCGACATTGTGCAATGTTTTTATTTTCCATCAGCGCCGGCCAATAATATTTTTCGTACCATCGAGGATGTTTTCTTATTCATTGTCGCTCAAAAAGTTTTCCGTCAAGGTCGCCTATGGTATTTCGTGCACACTCAACCGACGTTCATTTCGGGTGACATTAGACTGCAGAAATTGAATAGGCAAAGAAAAATATAACAGACCTCAACAGAGAAAAGACTCCATTACAAACATTGATCGAAAATAATCCAATGCGACATCGGCCAAGAAAGATTACCAGTCCAGGCATGCCAAAAGGCATCACCGGATGAAGCCAACCGAACAGTTCCTAGTCGACATCATCCAAAAATTATTCAGGGATTGTACTAAAAACAATAGCCCGCATCTGATGAGGACATGTTCAAGAGCAAGGGCAAGGATCCACTTGAAGGACTTGGAGGACCTATGACAAGGGCTAGAGCAAGGAAAGCCAAGGAAGCTCTTCAACAAGTGCTGTCCATACTATTTGAATACAAGCCCAAGTTTCAAGGAGAAAAGTCCAAGGTTGTGAGTTGTATCATGGCCCATATGGAGGAGGACTAAATGACACCACTTTGTCTCAATTTTAGAGTGTTTAGTTTGTCTAAATAATGGCCCAATCCTTGTAAAGTTGGCTGACCAAAAATATGTTTTTGGTTAATCAACTAAAAGGGCTTTAGTTAGGTTTAGTTCAAGTTGTAATAAGGGCCCAATTGGCAACCTAGGCATCAGCCTTTTGGGAGACCAAATGGTGGCTGACTTGTTGGCTGTTGGGGGTGACTTTTGGTTGTCACAATTTCAGTTACACTCAGCCATTAAGTTTTTTTAATTCCCTAGGTTAATGGCATTAAGTTATTTTAATTCTAGGTTAGTGGGTCATTACTAAAATCTGTTGTAAAGCTTCTATATAAGCTGAACCATTTTATCAATAAAGACAAGTTGAGTTTTATTCAGAAAATTAGAGTTTATCTCTTTTATCTTAGTGAGAGTGATTCTCCTAAATTCTTGAGTGATTCAAGAACACCCTGGCTGTATCAAAGGACTTTCACAACCTTTGTGTGTTGCCCTCGCTGGAAAGAGTGATTCTTTCCTTCCTTTCATCTTCACCCTTGTTCTTTCAAACCACAATTCCAGAAAATCCACCTCTGCCCAGAATTATCTCGTGGCCATAACTCCCATTTTACGCACTCAAATTAAGTGATTCTTGAGCCTAAATTGACTTTAAAAACGAGACCTTTCACCTCATTTTGGAATCCCCTCATTTGGAGCCCTGTAGCTTCAGTTATTGCCATTTCTATATTTCTGTCCAGCCACCACTTAACCTACATTTTACCATCCCATTCATCCATTTTATGTCAAGAACCACCTTATTAAGACCCACGAAATTAACCACCTTATTTTCCATCCTTTCCTTAATCAATTTCCGCATTTTCCATCAAGGTTTAATCCTAGACGATCCTAAGTCAGCCCTTGTGCCATGTGGGTTCATATCAGCATCGGTCGTAAACTAGACCGGACTGATTTTGTGGACAAGCCTTACAGGAAAGCTTGGCACAAGAATTATTTTTTTTGCCGACATTGTGCAATTTTTTTTTTATTTTTCACCAACGCCGGGAAATAAATGCTTTAGTACGATCAAGCAAATTTTCCTTGTTGATTTCGCTCAATGATAGGTTTACCATCGAGGTCGCCTGTGGTATTTCGTGGGAACTCAACCGCCGTTGTGTTTCGGTTGAAATTGGCCTGCGCTGGTAGAAGAGGCAAAGAAAAATATAGCCGACCTTGGCAGAAAAAAAAAATACCTCGACAAACTTGGATAAAAAACAATTCTAGCCGACATCGTCCAAGAAAGATTACCGGTCACTGTATCGCAAAAAGAATCACCGGATGAAGCCAATCGAACATTTCCTTATCGACATCATCCAAAAATTATTAAGGGATTGAACAGAAAAGCAATAGCCCAAAACGGTCGTAAACTACACCCGACTGATATTTGTGCACAGACCTTACCAGAAATCCTGGCAGAAGAATGTTTGTTTTTCGGCCGACATTGTGCAATGTTTTTATTTTCCATCAGCGTCGGCCAATAATATTTTTCGTACCATCGAGGATGTTTTCTTATTCATTGTCGCTCAAAAAGTTTTCCGTCAAGGTCGCCTATGGTATTTTGTGCACACTCAACCGACGTTCATTTCGGGTGACATTGGACTGCGGTAATTGAATAGGCAAACAAAAATGTAACCGACCTCAACAGAGAAAAGACTCCATTACAAACATTGATCGAAAATAATCCGATGCGACATCGGCCAAGAAAGATTACCAGTCGAGGTATACCAAAAAGCATCACCGGATGAAGCCAACCGAACAGTTCCTAGTCGTCATCATCAAAAAATTATTCAGGGATTGCACAGAAAAAATAGCCCGCATCGGTCGTAAACTAGACCGGACTGATTTTTGTGGACAAGCCTTACCGGAAAGCTTGGCACAATATTTTTTTTTTTTTTGCCGACATTGTGCAATTTTTTTCTTATTTTTCACCAACGCCAGGCAATAATTGTTTTAGTACGATCAAGCTAATTTTCCTTGTTGATTTCGCTCTATGATAGGTTTACCATCGAGGTCGCCTTTGGTATTTCGTGGGAACTCAACCGCCGTTGTGTTTCGGTCGACATTGGCCTGCGCTGGTAAAAGAGGCAAAGAAAAATATAGCCGACCTTGGCAGCAAAAACAAATCCCTTGACAAACTTGGATAAAAAACAACTCTAGCCGACATCGGCCAAGAAAGATTAACTGTCGCTGTATCCCAAAAAGAATCACCGGATGAAGACAATCGAAAATTTCCTTATTGACATCATCCGAAAATTATTCTGCGATTGAACAGAAAAGCAATAGCCCAAAACGGTCGTAAACTACACCCAACTGACATTTGTGCACAGACCTCACCGGAAATCCTGGCAGAAGAATGTTTGTTTTTTGGCCGACATTGTGCAATGTTTTTATTTTCCATCAGCGCCGGCCAATAATATTTTTCGTACCATCGAGGATGTTTTCTTATTCATTGTCGCTCAAAAAGTTTTCCGTCAAGGTCGCCTATGGTATTTCGTGCACACTCAACTGACTTTCTTTTCGGGTGACATTGGACTGCGGTAATTGAATAGGCTAACAAAAATGTAACCGACCTCAACAGAGAAAAGATTCCATTACAAACATTGATCGAAAATAATCCAATGCGACATCGGCCAAGAAAGATTACCAGTCGAGGTATACCAAAAAGCATCACCGGATGAAGCCAACCGAACAGTTCCTAGTCGTCATCATCAAAAAATTATTCAGGGATTGCACAGAAAACAATAGCCCGCATCGGTCGTAAACTGGACCGGACTGATTTTTGTGGACAAGCTTTACCGGAAAGCTTGGCACAATAATTTTTTTTTTTTGCAGACATTGTGCAATTTTTTTCTTATTTTTCACCAACGCCAGGCAATAATTGTTTTAGTACGATCAAGCTAATTTTCCTTGTTGATTTCGCTCAATGATAGGTTTACCATCGAGGTCGCCTTTGGTATTTCGTGGGAACTCAACCGCCGTTGTGTTTCGGTCGACATTGGCCTGCGCTGGTAAAAGAGGCAAAGAAAAATATAGCCGACTTTGGCAGCAAAAACAAATCCCTCGACAAACTTGGATAAAAAACAACTCTAGCCGACATCGGCCAAGAAAGATTAACTGTCGCTGTATCCCAAAAAGAATCACCGGATGAAGACTATCGAAAATTTCCTTATCGACATCATCCGAAAATTATTCTGCGATTGAACAGAAAAGCAATAGCCCAAAACGGTCGTAAACTACACCCAACTGACATTTGTGCACAGACCTCACCGGAAATCCTGGCAGAAGAATGTTTGTTTTTCGGCCGACATTGTGCAATGTTTTTATTTTCCATCAGCGCCGGCCAATAATATTTTTCGTACCATCGAGGATGTTTTCTTATTCATTGTCGCTCAAAAAGTTTTCCGTCAAGGTCGCCTATGGTATTTCGTGCACACTCAACTGACTTTCTTTTCGGGTGACATTGGACTGCGGTAATTGAATAGGCAAACAAAAATGTAACCGACCTCAACAGAGAAAAGACTCCATTACAAACATTGATCGAAAATAATCCGATGCGACATCGGCCAAGAAAGATTACCAGTCGAGGTATACCAAAAAGCATCACCGGATGAAGCCAACCGAACAGTTCCTAGTCGTCATCATCAAAAAATTATTCAGGGATTGCACAGAAAACAATAGCCCGCATCGGTCGTAAACTGGACCGGACTGATTTTTGTGGACAAGCTTTACCGGAAAGCTTGGCACAATAATTTTTTTTTTTTGCCGACATTGTGCAATTTTTTTCTTATTTTTCACCAACGCCAGGCAATAATTGTTTTAGTACGATCAAGCTAATTTTCCTTGTTGATTTCGCTCAATGATAGGTTTACCATCGAGGTCGCCTTTGGTATTTCGTGGGAACTCAACCGCCGTTGTGTTTCGGTCGCATTGGCCTGCGCTGGTAAAAGAGGCAAAGAAAAATATAGCCAACTTTGGCAGCAAAAACAAATCCCTCGACAAACTTGGATAAAAAACAACTCTAGCCGACATCGGCCAAGAAAGATTAACTGTCGCTGTATCCCAAAAAGAATCACCGGATGAAGACAATCGAAAATTTCCTTATTGACATCATCCGAAAATTATTCTGCGATTGAACAGAAAAGCAATAGCCCAAAACGGTCGTAAACTACACCCAACTGACATTTGTGCACAGACCTCACCGGAAATCCTGGCAGAAGAATGTTTGTTTTTTGGCCGACATTGTGCAATGTTTTTATTTTCCATCAGCGCCGGCCAATAATATTTTTCGTACCATCGAGGATGTTTTCTTATTCATTGTCGCTCAAAAAGTTTTCCGTCAAGGTCGCCTATGGTATTTCGTGCACACTCAACTGACTTTCTTTTCGGGTGACATTGGACTGCGGTAATTGAATAGGCAAACAAAAATGTAACCGACCTCAACAGAGAAAAGACTCCATTACAAACATTGATCGAAAATAATCCGATGCGACATCGGCCAAGAAAGATTACCAGTCGAGGTATACCAAAAAGCATCACCGGATGAAGCCAACCGAACAGTTCCTAGTCGTCATCATCAAAAAATTATTCAGGGATTGCACAGAAAACAATAGCCCGCATCGGTCGTAAACTGGACCGGACTGATTTTTGTGGACAAGCTTTACCGTAAAGCTTGGCACAATATTTTTTTTTTTTGCCGACATTGTGCAATTTTTTTCTTATTTTTCACCAACGCCAGGCAATAATTGTTTTAGTACGATCAAGCTAATTTTCCTTGTTGATTTCGCTCTATGATAGGTTTACCATCGAGGTCGCCTTTGGTATTTCATGGGAACTCAACCGCCGTTGTGTTTCGGTCGACATTGGCCTGCGCTAGTAGAAGAGGCAAAGAAAAATATAGCCGACCTTGGCAGCAAAAAAAAATCCCTCGACAAACTTGGATAAAAAACAATTCTAGCCGACATCGGCCAAGAAAGATTACCGGTCGCTGTATCCCAAAAAGAATCACCGGATGAAGCCAAGCGAACATTTCCTTATCGACATCATCCGAAAATTATTGAGGGATTGAACAGAAAAGCAATAGCCCAAAACGGTCGTAACTACACCCCGACTGATATTTGTGGACTGACCTCACCGAAAATCCTGGCAGATGAATGTTTGTTTTTCGGCCGACATTATGCAATGTTTTTATTTTCCATCAACGCCGGCCAATAATTATTTGCAGACCATCGAGGATGTTTTCTTATTCATTGTCGCTCAAAAAGTTTTCCGTCAAGGTCGCCTATGGTATTTCGTGCACACTCAACCGACGTTCATTTCGGGTGACATTGGACTGCGGTAATTGAATAGGCAAAGAAAAATATAACCACCTCAACAGAAAAAAGACTCCATTACAAACATTGATCGAAAATAATCCTATGCCACATCGGCCAAGAAAGATTACCAGTCGAGGTATACCAAAAAGCATCACCGGATGAAGCCAACCGAACAGTTCCTAGTCGTCATCATCAAAAAATTATTCAGGGATTGCACAGAAAACAATAGCCCGCATCGGTCGTAAACTGGACCGGACTGATTTTTGTGGACAAGCTTTACCGGAAAGCTTGGCACAATATTTTTTTTTTTTGCCGACATTGTGCAATTTTTTTCTTATTTTTCACCAACGCCAGGCAATAATTGTTTTAGTACGATCAAGCTAATTTTCCTTGTTGATTTCGCTCAATGATAGGTTTACCATCGAGGTCGCCTTTGGTATTTCGTGGGAACTCAACCGCCGTTGTGTTTCGGTCGACATTGGCCTGCGCTGGTAGAAGAGGCAAAGAAAAATATAGCAGACCTTGGCAGCAAAAAAAAAATACCTCGACAAACTTGGATAAAAAACAATTCTAGCCGACATCGGCCAAGAAAGATTACCGGTCGCTGTATCCCAAAAAGAATCACCGGATGAAGCCAATCGAACATTTCCTTATCGACATCATCCGAAAATTATTCAGGGATTGAACAGAAAAACAATAGCCCAAAACGGTCGTAAACTACACCCGACTGATATTTGTGCACAGACCTCACCAGAAATCCTGGCAGAAGAATGTTTGTTTTTCGGCCGACATTGTGCAATGTTTTTTATTTTCCATCAGCGCCGGCCAATAATATTTTTCGTACCATGGAGGATGTTTTCTTATTCATTGTCGCTCAAAAAGTTTTCCGTCAAGGTCGCCTATGGTATTTTGTGCACACTCAACCGATGTTCATTTCGGGTGACATTGGACTGCGGAAATTGAATAGGCAAAGAAAAATATAATCGACCTCTTCAAAGAAAAGACTCCATTACAAACATTGATCGAAAATAATCCGATGCGGCATCGGCCAAGAAAGATTACCAGTCGAGGCATGCCAAAAAGCATCACCGGTTGAAGCCAACCGAACAGTTCCTAGTCGTCATCATCCAAAAATTATTCAGGGATTGCACAGAAAACAATAGCCCGCATCGGTCGAAAACTAGACCGGACTGATTTTTGTGGACAAGCCTTACCGGAAAGCTTGGCACAATAATTTTTTTTTTTTGCCGACATTGTGCAATTTTTTTTTTGTTTTTCACCAACGCCGGGCAATAATTGCTTTAGTACGATCAAGCAAATTTTCCTTGTTGATTTCGCTCAATAATAGGTTTACCATCGACGTTGCCTGTGGTATTTCGTGGGAACTCAACCGCCGTTGTGTTTCGGTCGACATTGGCCTGCGCTGGTAGGAGAGGCAAAGAAAAATATAGCAGACCTTGGCAGCAAAAAAAAAAATACCTCGACAAACTTGGATAAAAAACAATTCTAGCCGACATCGGCCAAGAAAGATTACCGGTCGCTGTATCCCAAAAAGAATCACCGGATGAAGCCAATCGAACATTTCCTTATCGACATCATCCGAAAATTATTCAGGGATTGAACAGAAAAGCAATAGCCCAAAACGGTCGTAAACTACACCCGACTGATATTTGTGCACAGACCTCACCGGAAATCCTGGCAGAAGAATGTTTGTTTTTCGGCCGACATTGTGCAATTTTTTTTATTTTCCATCAGCGCCGGCCAATAATATTTTTCGTACCATCGAGGATGTTTTCTTATTCATTGTGGCTCTAAAAGTCTTCCGTCAAGGTCGCCTATGGTATTTCGTGCACACTCAACCGACGTTCATTTCGGGTGACATTGGACTGCGGTAATTGAATAGGCAAAGAAAAATATAACCGACCTCAACAGAGAAAAGACTCCATTAGAAACCATGATCGAAAATAATCCTATGCGACATCGGCCAAGAAAGATTACCAGTCGAGGCATACCAAAAAGCATCACCGGATGAACCAACAAAACAGTTCCCAGTCGACATCATCCAAATATAATTATGGGATAGCACATAAAACAATAGCCCGCATCGGTCGTAAACTTCACCGGACTTATTTTTGGTGACAAGCCTTACCGGAAAGCTTGGCACAAGAATTTTTTTTTTGCCGACATTGCGCAATTTTTTTTTTTATTTTTCCCCAACGCCGGGGAATAATTGCTTCAGTACGATCAAGCAAATTTTCCTTGTTGATTTCGCTCAATAATAGGTTTACCATCGAGGTCGCCTGTGGTATTTCGTGGGAACTCAACCGCCGTTGTGTTTCGGTCGACATTGGCCTGCGCTAGTAGAAGAGGCAAAGAAAAATATAGCCGACCTTGGCAGCAAAAAAAAATCCCTCGACAAACTTGGATAAAAAACAATTCTAGCCGACATCGGCCAAGAAAGATTACCGGTCGCTGTATCCCAAAAAGAATCACCGGATGAAGCCAAGCGAACATTTCCTTATCGACATCATCCGAAAATTATTGAGGGATTGAACAGAAAAACAATAGCCCAAAACGGTCGTAAACTACACCCGACTGATATTTGTGCACAGACCTCACCAGAAATCCTGGCAGAAGAATGTTTGTTTTTCGGCCGACATTGTGCAATGTTTTTTATTTTCCATCAGCGCCGGCCAATAATATTTTTCGTACCATGGAGGATATTTTCTTATTCATTGTCGCTCAAAAAGTTTTCCGTCAAGGTCGCCTATGGTATTTTGTGCACACTCAACCGATGTTCATTTCGGGTGACATTGGACTGCGGAAATTGAATAGGCAAAGAAAAATATAATCGACCTCTTCAAAGAAAAGACTCCATTACAAACATTGATCGAAAATAATCCGATGCGGCATCGGCCAAGAAAGATTACCAGTCGAGGCATGCCAAAAAGCATCACCGGTTGAAGCCAACCGAACAGTTCCTAGTCGTCATCATCCAAAAATTATTCAGGGATTGCACAGAAAACAATAGCCCGCATCGGTCGAAAACTAGACCGGACTGATTTTTGTGGACAAGCCTTACCGGAAAGCTTGGCACAATAATTTTTTTTTTTTGCCGACATTGTGCAATTTTTTTTTTGTTTTTCACCAACGCCGGGCAATAATTGCTTTAGTACGATCAAGCAAATTTTCCTTGTTGATTTCGCTCAATAATAGGTTTACCATCGACGTTGCCTGTGGTATTTCGTGGGAACTCAACCGCCGTTGTGTTTCGGTCGACATTGGCCTGCGCTGGTAGGAGAGGCAAAGAAAAATATAGCAGACCTTGGCAGCAAAAAAAAAAATACCTCGACAAACTTGGATAAAAAACAATTCTAGCCGACATCGGCCAAGAAAGATTACCGGTCGCTGTATCCCAAAAAGAATCACCGGATGAAGCCAATCGAACATTTCCTTATCGACATCATCCGAAAATTATTCAGGGATTGAACAGAAAAGCAATAGCCCAAAACGGTCGTAAACTACACCCGACTGATATTTGTGCACAGACCTCACCGGAAATCCTGGCAGAAGAATGTTTGTTTTTCGGCCGACATTGTGCAATGTTTTTATTTTCCATCAACGCCGGCCAATAATTATTTGCAGACCATCGAGGATGTTTTCTTATTCATTGTCGCTCAAAAAGTTTTCCGTCAAGGTCGCCTATGGTATTTCGTGCACACTCAACCGACGTTCATTTCGGGTGACATTGGACTGCGGTAATTGAATAGGCAAAGAAAAATATAACCACCTCAACAGAAAAAAGACTCCATTACAAACATTGATCGAAAATAATCCTATGCCACATCGGCCAAGAAAGATTACCAGTCGAGGCATACCAAAAAGCATCACCGTATGAAACCAACCGAACAGTTCCTAATCGACATCATCCAAAAATTATTCAGGGATTGCACGGAAAACAATAGCCCGCATCGGTCGTAAACTGGACCGGACTGATTTTTGTGGACAAGCTTTACCGGAAAGCTTGGCACAATATTTTTTTTTTTTGCCGACATTGTGCAATTTTTTTCTTATTTTTCACCAACGCCAGGCAATAATTGTTTTAGTACGATCAAGCTAATTTTCCTTGTTGATTTCGCTCAATGATAGGTTTACCATCGAGGTCGCCTGTGGTATTTCGTGGGAACTGAACCGCCGTTGTGTTTCTGTCGACATTGGCCTGCGCTGGTAGAAGAGGCAAAGAAAAATATAGCCGACCTTGGCAGCAAAAAAAACTCCCTCGACAAACTTGGATAAAAAACAATTCTAGTCGACATCGGCCAAGAAAGATTACCGGTAGTTGTATCCCAAAAAGAATCACCGGATGAAGCCAATCGAACATTTCCTTATCGACATCATCCGAAAATTATTCATGGATTGAACAGAAAAGAAATAGCCCAAAACGGTCGTAAACTACACCCGACTGATATTTGTGGACAGACCTCACCGGAAATCCTGGTAGAAGAATGTTTGTTTTTCGGCCGACATTGTGCAATGTTTTTATTTTCCATCAACGCCGGCCAATAATATTTTTCGTACCATCGAGGATGTTTTCTTATTCATTGTCGCTCAAAAAGTTTTTCGTCAAGGTCGCCTATGGTATTTCGTGCACACTCAACCGACGTTCATTTCGGGTGACATTGGACTGCGGTAATTGAATAGGCAAAGAAAAATATAACCGACCTCAACAGAGAAAAGCCTCCATTACAAACATTGATCGAAAATAATCCTATGCGACATCGGCCAAGAAAGATTACCAGTCGAGGCATACCAAATGATGTGAACCTGAGTTGGAGCGGATCGTTTGATACAGGCTACGAAGGTTTGGACGACGCCACTTCCGGTGAAGGAAGATAAGTCAGGGTAGACGCCACTTCCGGTGAAGGAAGATAAGTCTGGGTAGACGCCACTTCTAGTGAAGGAAGATAAGTCTGGGTAGTCGCCACTTCCAGTGAAGGAAGATAAGTCAGGGTAGACGCCACAAGGATTACTTTGATAAGTCTGATAATTGGTTCAACAAGGAACCCAGAGAGAAACTCTCACCCAATTTTATGAAAATGCCCAAAAGTTTTTTTTTATTTAAAACAAAACTAATACTTATAGTGTATCTGAACTAAAAGTTAAAAATAGAGATGGGCCTTCTAAATAGTTTGGGCCAAAATTACAATAAATAAAAATTATAACTAAAAACATATTTAACTTGGGCCTTCAAATTAATCTGGGCCTTCAGCAGCAATTAATAGTCTTGATAGTGTCTCTGCCTCTGGGCCTTCATCCTTCTCCACTCAGGGGCTTTATCCTTCTCCACTTGAGCCTTTGCCCTTCTCCACTTGGGCCTTTAGCCTGTATTTGGCCAATTTCAGGATTCTCATCATTCCCTCCTTCTTGGAAAACATTTGTCCTCAAATGTCCATGATCATCACCGGGTTCAAGTACCACTTCCTTCCTTTTCTTATTGGCTTGCTTGGCATAGCTTTCATTCTTCTTTGCAATTTGCACCTTCACTTGGTCATACAATCTTTTCACATACTCAACTTTGGCATGTGCATCCTTACGTTGAGTCTCTTGGGGATTGCTTTTGTAAGTTGGCCTGTTAGGCAATGAAGCTCCGGGGAGGAGATCAACTTGATGTTCTATGCCTCTTGAAGGTGGCAGTCCATGAGGAATCTCCTTAGGAAAGACATTTTTAAATTCCTGCAATAAGGGTTGAACACTAGGAGAAATAGAACTAGTAAACTCATTAGAATTATCAGTAGAAATTTTACTGTCTTTGCAATACTGTAGATTGAGTGGTTCATGAGCAGGTAACACTTTCCTCACTTCACTCGCCTCTGCAAAATAATTAAATTTTCTCTCATGTGTATCACTCTCTCTCTTATGTGTATCACTCTTTTCCTCGGGTGTATCACTCTTCTTTTTTCATATTCCTTTGTGGTGCCTCACTATTTTCTTTCTCTTGTTCTCTCTTTTCTCTCATTCTGATTTGGTCATCACACACTTCTTTAGGGGATAGAGGTTTAAGAGTAAACGAGGAAGATTTGGCTATTCGTCTGTAGGGCTCTTCTTTGTTACAGTTCAACAAACGTTGCATTTGTGTAGTCCACACATCCAAAAATAAGCGCTGAGATTCGTCCAGTTGATGATATACACCCCCATTGTCACCAGCTCTTGCCATAATTAAGGAACAAAGAATTTTGCAGTAAATTAAAAAAAAAATTCAGAACCTCACCACACTCTACTCACGTGTTTCTCTCTTTGATGGTAGTTCACTCGTGTTTGATGCTCTCAAAATAGGCTTTTGTGTGATGTTTTCACTCTTGCCTTTTACCACTCATGTTCCCTCTTAAGTTTAGATGGACCGAATTAGACACACAAGGTAATATAAAATAAAAGGAAAGACAATATAATTATCAGAGTAATAGATTTGATTTGGGATAACAACTTGGACTTGATTTGGATAGCAGATTGGATTTGATTTGGATAACAGATTAGATTTGATTTGATTTGGATAACAAATCTGATTTGGATAAAAATTTTTTGATTTGATTTGATTTGGATAATAGATCATATTTGGATAACAAATTAGATTTAATTTGGATAACAGATATGATAACAAATAAGATAACAGATAGGATAACAGATAAGATAACAGATATGACAAGTAAACTTCAAATGCTCATAACTTTTGCTACGGTTCTCACTATATATCAAAACGCTCAGAATTCAAAGGAGAATCTAGATAAGTGGATTTGGTACACGATTTTCTGCAAAAAAAAAAAAAAATTTGTGGACCAATACTTATAGTGTATCTGAACTAAAAGTTAAAAATAGACATGGGCCTTCTAAATAGTTTGGGCCAAAATTACAATAAATAAAAATTATAACTAAAAAACATATTTAACTTGGGCCTTCAAATTAATCTGGGCCTTCAGAAACAATTAATAGTCTTGATAGTGTCTCTGCCTCTGGGCCTTCATCCTTCTCCACTCGGGGGCTTTATCCTTCTCCACTTAGGCCTTTGCCCTTCTCCACTTGGGCCTTTAGCCTGTATTTGGCAAATTTCAGGATTCTCATCACCAAAAAGCATCACCGGATGAAGTCAACCGAACAGTTCCTAGTCGACATCATCCAAAAATTATTCAGGTATTGCACAAAAAACAATAGCCCGCATCGGTCGTAAACTAGACCAGACTGATTTTTGTGGACAAGCCTTACCGGAAAGCTTGACACAAAATTTTTTTTTTTTGCCGACATTGTGCAATTTTTTATTTTATTTTTCACCAACGCCGGGCAATAATTGCTTTAGTACGATCAAGCAAATTTTCCTTGTTGATTTCGCTCAATAATAGGTTTACGATCGAGGTCGCCTTTGGTATTTCGTGGGAACTCAACCGCCGTTGTGTTTCGGTCGACATTGGCCTGCCCTGGTAAAAGAGGCAAAGGAAAATATAGCCGACCTTGGCAGCCAAAAAAAAAATCCCTCGAAAAACTTGGATAAAAATCAATTCTAGCCGACATCGGCCAAGAAAGATTATCGAGCGCTGTATCCCAAAAAGAATCACCGGATGAAGCCAATCGAACATTTCCTTATCGACATCATCCGAAAATTATTCAGGGATTGAACAGAAAAGCAATAGCCCAAAACGGTCGTAAACTACACCCGACTGATATTTGTGGACAGACCTTACCGGAAATCCTGGCAGAAGAATGTTTGTTTTTCGGTCGACATTGTGCAATGTTTTTATTTTCCATCAACGCCGGCCAATAATATTTTTCGTACCATCGAGGATGTTTTCTTATTCATTGTCGCTCTAAAAGTCTTCCGTCAAGGTCGCCTATGGTATTTCGTGCACACTCAACCGACGTTCATTTCGGGTGACATTGGACTGCGGTAATTGAATAGGCAAAGACAAATATAACCGACCTCAACAGAGAAAAGACTCCATTAGAAACCTTGATCGAAAATAATCCTATGCGACATCGGCCAAGAAAGATTACCAGTCGAGGCATACCAAAAAGAATCACCGGATGAACCAACAAAACAGTTCCTAGTCGACATCATCCAAAAATTATTATGGGATTGCACATAAAACAATAGCCCGCATCGGTCGTAAACTTCACCGGACTGATTTTTGGTGACAAGCCTTACCGGAAAGCTTGGCACAAGAATTTTTTTTTTTGCCGACATTGCGGAATTTTTTTTTTATTTTTCCCCAACGCCGGGGAATAATTGCTTCAGTACGATCAAGCAAATTTTCCTTGTTGATTTCGCTCAATAATAGGTTTACCATCGAGGTCGCCTGTGGTATTTCGTGGGAACTCAATCGCCGTTGTGTTTCGGTCGACATTGGCCTGCGCTAGTAGAAGAGGCAAAGAAAAATATAGCCGACCTTGGCAGCAAAAAAAAATCCCTCGACAAACTTGGATAAAAAACAATTCTAGTCGACATCGGCCAAGAAAGATTACCGGTAGCTGTATCCCAAAAAGAATCACCGGATGAAGCCAATCGAACATTTCCTTATCGACATCATCCGAAAATTATTGAGGGATTGAACAGAAAAGCAATAGCCCAAAACGGTCGTAACTACACCCGACTGATATTTGTGGACTGACCTCACCGAAAATTCTGGCAGAAGAATGTTTGTTTTTCGGCCGACATTGTGCAATGTTTTTATTTTCCATCAACGCCGGCCAATAATTATTTTCGTACCATTGAGGATGTTTTCTTATTCATTGTCGCTCAAAAAGTTTTCCGTCAAGGTCGCCTATGGTATTTCGTGCACACTCAACCAACGTTCATTTCGGGTGACATTGGACTGCGGTAATTGAATAGGCAAAGAAAAATATAACCACCTCAACAGAGAAAAGACTCCATTACAAACATTGATCGAAAATAATCCTATGCGACATCGGCCAAGAAAGATTACCAGTCGAGGCATACCAAAAAGCATCACCAGATGAAGCCAACCGAACAGTTCCTAATCGACATGATCCAAAAATTATTCAGGGATTGCACAGAAAACAATAGCCCGCATTGGTCGTAAACTAGACCGGACTGATTTTTGTGGACAAGCCTTACCGGAAAGCTTGGCACAATAATTTATTTTTTTTGCCGACATTGTGCAATTTTTTTTATTTTTCACCAACGCCGGGCAATAATTATTTTAGTACGATCAACCAAATTTTCCTTGTTGATTTCGCTCAATAATAGGTTTACCATCGAGGTTGCCTGTGGTATTTCGTGGGATAAAAAACAATTCTAGCCGACATTGGCCTAGAAAGATTACCAGTCGCTGTATCCCAAAAAGAATCACCGGATGAAGCCAATCGAACATTTCCTTATCGACATCATCCGAAAATTATTCAGGGATTGAACAGAAAAGCAATAGCCCAAAACAGTCGTAAACTACGCCCGACTGATATTTGTGGACAGACCTCACCGGAAATCCTGGCAGAAGAATGTTTGTTTTTCGGCCGACATTGTGCAATGTTTTTATTTTCCATTAACGCCGGCCAATAATATTTTCCGTACCATCGAGGAAGTTTTCTTATTCATTGTCGCTCAAAAAAAGTTGACAGTCAAGGTTTCCTATGGTATTTCATGCAAACTCAACCGACTTTGCGATTTGGGTGATATTGGGTTGCGGTAAATGAATAGGCAAAGAAAAATATAACCGATCTCGGCAGCAAAAAAAATCCTTCACAAACATTGATTGAAAAAAACCCTATCTGACGTCGGCCAAGAAAGATTATCGGTCGAGGTATCCCAAAAAGCATCACCGAATGAAGCCAACCGAACATTTCCTAATCGACATCATCCAAAACTTATTCAGGGATTGAACAGAAAAAGAATAGCCCACAACGGTCGTAAACTAGACTCGACTGATATTTGTGGACAAGCCTTACCAGAAATCTTGGCACAAAAATGTTTGTTTTTCGGCCGACATTGTGCAATTGTTTTTTATTTTTCACCATTGCTGGCCAATAATATGTTTAGTACGATCAAGGAAGTTTTCTTGGTTGATGTCGCTTAATTGGTTTACCATCGAGGTCGCCTGTGGTATTTCGTTCGAACTCAACCGACGTTGTTTTTCGGCCGACCTTGGCCTGCGCTAATAGAATAGGCAAAGAAAAATATAGCCGACCTTAGCTCCAAAATAAAATCCTCGACAAACTTGGATCGAAAAAAATTCTTGCCGACATTGGCCAAAGAAAGATTACCGGTCGAAGTATCCCAAAAAGCATCACCGAATGAAGCCAACCGAACATTTCCTAATCGATATCATCCAAAAATTATTCAGGGATTGAACAGAAAAACAATAGCCGACATCGATCGTAAACTACACCCGACTGATATTTGTGGATAGACCTCACCGGAAATCATGGCACAAGAATGTTTGTTTCTCGGCCGGCATTGTGCAATGTTTGTATTTTTCACCAACGCTGGCCAATAATATTTTTTGTACCATCGTGGAAGTTTTCTTATTCATTGTCGCTCAAAAAGTTTTCCGTCATGGTCGCCTATGGTATTTTGTGCAAACTCAACCGATGTTGCATTTCGGATGATATTGGACTGCGGTAATTGAATAGGCAAAGAAAAATATAACCGACCTCAACAGCAAAAAGACTCCATTACAAACATTGATCGAAAATAATCCTATTCGACATCGGCCAAGAAAAATTACCGATCGAGGCATCCCAAAAAGCATCACCGGATGAAGCTAACTTGATGTGAACCTTACGGGGCAGATCGTTTGATACAGGCTACGGAGATTTGGATGACGCCACTTCCGGTAAAGGAAGATAAGTCAGGGTAGACGCCACTTCCGGTGAAGGAAGATAAGTCAGGGTAGACGCCACAAGGATTACCTTGATAAGTCTGAGATTGGTTCAACAAGGAACCCAGAGAGAAACTCTCACCAAATTTTATCAAATGCCAAAAGTCTTTTTTATTCAAAACAAAAACCAATACTTATAGTGTATCTGAACAAAAAGATAAAAATAGACATGGGTCTTCTAAACAGTTTAGGCCAAAATTACAATAAATAAAAATTATAACTAAAAAACATATTTAACTTGGGCCTTCAAATTAGTTTGGGCCTTCAGCAACAATTAATAGTCTTGATAGTGTCTCAGCCTCTGGGCCTTCATCCTTCTCCACTCGGGGGCTTTATCCTTCTTCACTCGGGGGCTTTATCCTTCTCCACTTGGGCCTTCGTCCTTCTCCACTTGGGCCTTTAGCCTGTATTTGGCCAGTTTCAGGATTCTCATCACCTGGAATGTAGATGGAGCGTTACACAGTCCAAAAGGCATCACTCTAAACTCGTAATGCCCTTGATGCGTTCGGAATGCGGTTTTGTTGATGTCTCCTTCCTTCATCAGAATTTGATGATATCCCTGCATCAAATCCAACTTGGAGAACCATCGAGCTCCACCCAGTTCGTCTAATAGCTCATCCACCGTTGGAATGGAGAATCGATCACGTACCGTGATCGCGTTAAGCGCCCTGTAGTCGACACAAAATCTCCACGACCCATCCTTCTTCTTCACCAACAGAACTGGGGAAGAAAATGGGCTAGCACTGGGCCGTATGAATCCTTTCTCCAACATGGAACGTGAGGATACCTATACGGTCTCACATTCACAGGAGCTGCATTGGGTATAATGTTGATGGCATGATCAATGGTTCTTGAGGGTGGAAGATCTACAAATGGCTAGAATAGTTGAGAGTAACGTCCAATTAAGTCCTCGATTTCTTGTGGTATCGGGGTAATTTCCTCCGGCGTTGGCAAGTGTGGCTCCAGTTGAATGTGGAACAACGTGCTTGCTCCATCTGTGTGTATCATTCGACGTAACTAGGATGAGGAGATGGATTCCAATGCCTGTTCATGGTCGCCATGTAACTCCACCAGTTGGCCGGCGGCGATAAATTTCATCATTAATGTAGTATAATCAGTTAACACCGGCCCCAATGTTTTCAGCCATTGAACTCCCAACACCAAATCAGCACCACATATAGGTAAAACATGAAAGTCTATAACAAAGGCATGTTGTTGAATAGTTACCTCTACATTTGGACAAGTCTGTTGACACTGCAGCTCGTCGGCATTACCCACTATGACTCTCAATGGTGACATCATAGTCGGGGTCAATCCTAGCGTCATAACTACCCTGTGATGCACGAAATTGTGCGTACTACCGCCATCTATCAAAATACTCACTGGCAGTCCTCTAATGTAACCTTGCATCCTTAGAGTTTCTGGGACTACCTGACCAGACAAGGCATTGAGGCTTAACTGCGCCGGTGGTGGATCGGGAACGATTTCTGAAAGAGAGAGAGGTTGCTGCCCATTCAACTCTGAAGCCCCATTGTCATCCTCAACTATTAACAGGAAAAGTGAAGAGGAACACTTATGTCCTCGTGAGTACTTCTCATCACACTGAAAGCATAATCCCTTTTCTCTCCTCATGGCCAATTCTTCAAGCGTGAGTCTCTTGAACCGAATGCTGGAAGATGTCGTTCGTGCAGGCGTTGGTAACAGTGGGGGATTGGTTGATGGAGTGGGTAATAGCGGTGGCCGAGAGCTTGGGGTAGCTCCTTTAACTGATGAAGGTCAAAATGTCCTCCATGCATCGTTCTGCTTTTCTTCTTGCAATCTAGCATATGTTACAGCTTGACTCAACGAAGGTTGCAGAACTTGGACCTCACGGCGTATCGCCGGATTTAGTCTCGAAATGAAGCAACTCAAGGCAATTGAAGAAGGCAAACCTATGATTCTATTTGCTAAAGCTTCAAACTCAAAGAGATAGTTGTTTACCGTCGTTCGTTGCTGCAGTTTGCATAACAAACCAGTTGGATCTTCGTACGTTGCCGACGCAAATCGCGAGTGAAGAGCATGAAGGAAAGCTGGCCAGGACGATAATTGGTCGTTTCGATGCATCCATTGAAACCATGCCAAAGCTTGTCCTTCCATGTAAAACGACGCGATCGTTAATCTCTCGTGATCTGGTGTTGTATGATACTCAAAGAACTGCGTGATCTTGAAGATCCAGCCTATGGCATCGGAACCGTCGAACCTTGGAACATTAAGCTTCATCCGGTGCGGTGTTGTGTGCATTCCTGATCCCGAGAACGGTGTCGTTTCTGGTTGTATTGGTTGCGGAGTGCGCCGATTTGCCTTGAGGTGTGACATTCGTTCTGAAAGGTCCTCCATCTTTGCTTCGAACGAAGCTGCAAATTTCGCGAATAACTCTTCCATTTTTTCCGATGATAGAACTTTCGATCTCGTGCCTTCCGCCATGCTCAAACAAGGGGTGCGCAGAATCAATGAAAGCACCAACGATACCAAGCTTTCGAGGCCAAGGTAACCTCCTCGTGAATGCCGTGAAATCGAGGGAAAAACGATGAGAAGTTCAAAAGAGGAAGAAGAAGAACTCGAGGAAGAGGAAGAATGCAAGGGAGAACTTGAGAGAATTTCACGAGGAAGAAGAAGCTTCTGGATTCTTGTTGTTTGTTATTCGAAGCTTACAAGCTATTTATATGCTCCTGGCAACCAAGCATAACCGTAAGTGGTTAGTTAGCTGTTGTGCCCTAACTAACTACTAATGCTTACAACTCTAATAACCACCCTTCCCGCCTAAAGCTATTATGAATATTTCCCCACTTGTGCCTTCTCAGCCCAGCTGATAGTCGTCCCAATGCTTGGGCAACTTCTTCAGTCGACTTGGTCGTCCCCGCGCCGTGCCTTCATCTTCAGTCGACTTCTACGTTCATAACATAAAAAATGCTAATATCTTTTTGGTATAACGTTGATAAGGGATACATAAAAAAAATGTATGGGGGAATCTTTGTCTAAATTGGAAAAGTATGAGGCATTAAAAATGTATATATTGCACTATTGACACTACTCTTGTTTTTATTCTTTATATGTACGATGCAAGATGCTAGTTAAAATACTATACTGCAGACTTGTCATATATATTGTTAAATCCTTTTTAACAATTTGGACTTTCAATATTTATGAGAAATAGGAATGTATTATATACACACTGATTCACTCATTTAAATTTTCAAGTTCATTTTTAATCCCAAAAGACAGGATCCAAGTTGCTTTAAGCCTAGTTTAAACATTTAAAGATGGAATAATTTGAGTCATTTGTTATCTCAACCTCCATGTAAAGCATTGATAAATGATAATATTAATGTTTAAAAATGGAAAATTTTTATGCTCTGTTTTCTAGTTTTAGATTTATTAATTTTGATAATAAAATGGAAAAAAAAAACTAATAACGACAGCATAGGTGCAAGTGAAATTGCATTTTTATTATTGAGGACAAGCAAAGTGGTTATTTTGTATTTTTATTATTGAAGACAAGCAAAGTGTTTTAAGTTGATTCAATGAGGATAAGGCGTTGTGCATGATTCTAAAAGCTTTTTTTAATTTAAAGAAACGACAGTTAAAAATAATTAAAAAGGAATGCTCCTTAAAAATAGGAACCGTTTACCACTTGTTTAAAATTCATAACACAAATTTAATGGATTTCAGAAGACGGAGAACATGCTTTGATTTCAAGAGGAGCAATTATCAGCTGTTACTAGAAGATTAGTATATAACAATTAGTTGAACTAACACAAATTAGCCGAATGCAATCACTAGAATAAACAGGCCTTGACTTAATTGTGAACAACACAATCAATCCAATTCAAACTCAAACTCATTTTACCTTGCAATTTATGATTATCACATTTATTTACTGTTTTTTCTTTACTTCTTTCTTTTTCCTTTTTTTCTTTTTTTGCAAATGTCATTCTCTTTCTTCATATTTTCACCTCCAGCAAGTATTTATTGATGGAACTTGGAAACCCATCTCTTAGAAGCAAATTCCCCTCAGTACCAAATCACTTGATAGTTTTGGGATCGTGTTGGAACAAGATTAGTCAATCAATCCGGCTAATTATTTCACGAAACAACACATTATATTTGTATTATTATTTATTGAATGACCATGCATTGTATTGTTCTTTCTTTTAGTAGGTTTTCTAATTCTAATTAGTGAATTATATGCATACACTCTACAAAACAATCTAGTATCAATCTAGGTAGTCTCAAAAGTAATCAGAAACTATAAACATTGGGCGACTAACCTCATTTTTTTAATTTGAAAAATGACCAATACAAAACGTCTTGGAAAATAAAAGAATCTCTAACACTCGGCTGGCCATTTTAATTTTAATCTTTGACGTTCTCGGTCAGGGGAAGCATAAGTTGTGCTCATTATTTTTCCTAATTAAAATATGGAATTTACTACACTCACATGCAAAATGGTAATAAATGAGGGAGCAATTAAAGTAAAAAACACTGAATTCACATTTTAAAAAATTGAACAACATGATGTCTCATGGGATCATATTTTCCTAGGTTGATTGTGTCTTTTTTTCAGTTAAATTTTTTATCTTTTAAAAAGTTTAATTTCTTCTTTTATCTCTTTTTTTCATCTTTTATCCTTTAAAAAGTTCAATTTCATCATTTATATTCTTTTTTTTTTTCAATTTAGTCTTTTATCTTTTAAGAAAAATTATTTAGTCTTTTATCTTTTTTTTTTTTCAGTTTGATCATTTATCTTATTTTTCTGTTCAATCTGATCCTTTAATCTATCTAAGATTGAAGTCGTTAATCATTTAAAAATAAATTTTAGTTTAGTTTTCTTCCCTTTCCTTCCACTTCATTTCTAAAAAAAAGTTCATTCTTAAATGATTAACGACCAACGACGTCAATCTTAAATGAACCAAAAGATCATAAGATAAATAAACAAACTAAAAAAAAAGTTCATTCTTAAATGATTAACGACCAACGACGTCAATCTTAAATGAACCAAAAGATCATAAGATAAATAACCAAAATAGACTTTTTAAAAGATAAATGACTAAACTGAAAAAAAAAGATTAAAGACCAAACTGAATTTTTTAAAAGATAAAGAATCAAAGGAAACCAAAAAAATAAAATAATGATCAAATATGTCATTCTGCCTATTTTTCTCCAATATGAATTAGGGTGGCTCAATGTCCGTTTTGCCGCAAGCATGTAAAAAGAATCTTGTTGTACATCTATGGACTTGATTAACAATGATTACACAGTTCTTCTGTCCTTGGCTCTAACTGACGTGAATTTCTTGATCTAGCAAAACCCAAAACAAATGCAATCCAATTTAAAAGCAGGAAACTAACACAAACAATTAAATGGTTAGGATCAAAATGTAGAAAATGCAGAGCAAATAGAAAGGAATTCCTTAGAAAGAAATTATCTTCGCAACTTCCGCAAATCTGTTGGGGCATCATTTTAATACATCCTCGTTTCAAAGACTTAAGGCTGCTGCTGGTACTACGACAAGGTTGAGCATTGAAAGTAGTTTTTAACAACTAAAACAGCGTTACAACAGGAAAAATGTGAAACTTACCTTCAGAGCCCAACAATAAGGGCAACGAAAAATCTCGAAGATGGTAACAAACCAAACAGTAGCAATAACATTGGCACATCACTCGCTAGCATTACCATTCATGCACTTCGAAGTAGTGTAATCTACATTAACTGTAGAACTATTTGATTGCTAAAGATGCTGAGGCAGCTGCTGCCTCTGCTATTAAGGAAATAGGTTGCCGTGCCTGGAGGCAGGCACCTATATCAAATGGATGCAACTCAGAACCGTCATAAATAAGATCCACTCCAGGAAGGATTACTTCTTTACTATCACTCTCATCTGTTTCAGCTTTTACTGAGTTGGCTTGAGTAGCTTCTTCAATGGGCCTTGTAGCAGCTTCGTAAACAGGAGTTAAAGCATAAGATCTGTATGCACCATCCAAAAGTATATAGTTTCTGAGAATTTGAATGATTAGCAAACCAAAATTATGGAGCTATAATGAACAGATGGAAGGAGTTATACTAGGTTTATTAATATTTCAATGTCTTGAGTTTGTATCAAATATCACCATTATAATTTTAAACTACTCCGACCATATTCACACACATAATAACTGTCTAAGTTAGAACAGAGGCATTTGACTGAAACCGTGTATCTGAAATACAAAACAGCTGATTCTTTATATAGGCAAATTGAATTGATTACACATAAAAATGGAGAGGATATTCAGTTTCCTGATTTTCCTCAAAATTGGGATAATACAATGAATGCAGAATATTTTATTCTCAACATTCCCCTTCAAGCGAGAGAATATAAGTTATATGTGCCCATCTTGTTACAAATGAAACCAATTCTAGTCCCCTTAGAGACTTGGTGAAGACATCAGCTAATTGGTCACTAGAGTTGACAAAGCTTGTGGTAATGTCCCCTGACTCAATCTTCTCTCAGAATGAATGGCAATCAACCTCTATGTTTGGTCCTCTCATGAAAAAGACTGGATTGGATGCAATGTGCAAGGCTGCTTGATTGTCACATATAAGAGTCATCTGTTTAGTCTCTTCAAACTTGAGCTCCCTGAGAAGCTGTTTCAGCCATGAGTTCACAAGTTACCAATGCCATGGCCCTGTATTCTACTTCGGCACTTGATTTTGCTACAACACTCTGCTTCTTAATTTTCCAAAAATGCCAAGTTTCCTCCCATCAGCACACAATACCCAGATGTGGATCGCCTATCAATGGGTGAGCCAGCCCTGTCAGCATCTGAGTAGCCAACCACTCGTGCATGTCACCTATATTCATAAATGAGGCCTTTGCCTAGAGTACTCTTAATGTACTTTAGGATCTGAATAACTGCATCCCGAAAATCCTGACAAGGAGAGTTCAAGAATTGGCTTGCCACACTTACTGCAAAGGCAATGTCTGGACAAGTGACTGAGAGGTAGTTCAACTGCCTTAACATTTAGTAGGTCAGTTTCTTCCAAGATGTCAAGAGCATACTTTCTCTGGGAGATAACTAAACCGTCCTTGGATTGAGCAACTTCAATCCCTAGTAAGTACGTAAGTTTACCAAGGTCTTTGGTCTCAAACTGGCGTGAGAGGTATTGTTTTAAGCTAGTAATGTCATGTTGATCACTTCCTGTAATGACAATGTCATCAATGTAGACAATGAGATAGATGCATCCCTAGGGTGAATGGCAATAGAAGACAAAATGGTCGGCTTCACTACGTATCATGCCAACCGTACAGAATTGGCCAAACCAAGCTTGAGGGGACTGTTCAAGTTCATATAGGGACATGTTGATGAGGACATGACCAAGAGCAAGGGCAAGGATCCACTTGAAGGACTTGGAGGGCCTATGACAAGGGCTAGAGCAAGGAAAGCCAAGGAAGCTCTTCAACAAGTGCTGTCCAAACTATTTGAATACAAGCCCAAGTTTCAAGAAGAAAAGTCCAAGGTTGAGTTGTATCATGGCCCAAATGGAGGAGGACTAAATGGCACCACTTTGTCTCAATTTTAGAGTGTTTAGTTTGTCTAAATAATGGCCCAATCCTTGTAAAGTTGGCTGACCAAAAATATGTTTTGGTTTAATCAACTAAAAGGGCTTTAGTAGGTTTAGTTCAAGTTGTAATAAGGGCCCAATTGGCAACCTAGGCATCAGCCTTTTGGGAGACCAATGGTGGCTGACTTGTTGGCTGTTGGGGGTGACTTTTGGTTGCCACAATTTCAGTTACACTCAGCCATTAAGTTTTTTTTTAATTCCCTAGGTTAATGGCATTAAGTTATTTTAATTCTAGGTTAGTGGGTCATTACTAAAATCTGCTGTAAAGCTTCTATATAAGCTGAACCATTTTATCAATAAACACAAGTTGAGTTTTATTCAGAAAATTAGAGTTTATCTCTTTTATCTTAGTGAGAGTGATTCTCCTAAATTCTTGAGTGATTCAAGAACACCCTGGCTGTAACAAAGGACTTTCACAACCTTTGTGTGTTGCCCTCGCTGGAAAGAGTGATTCTTTCCTTCCTTTCATCTTCACCCTTGTTCTTTCAAACCACAATTCCAGAAAATCCACCTCTGCCCAGAATTATCTCGTGGCCATAACTCCCATTTTACGCACTCAAATTAAGTGATTCTTGAGCCTAAATTGACTTTCAAAACGAGACCTTTCACCTCGTTTTGGAATCACCTCATTTGGAGCCCTGTAGCTTCAGTTATTTCCATTTCTATATTTCTGTCCAGCCACCACTTAACCTACATTTTACCATCTCATTCATCCATTTTATGCCAAGAACCACCTTATTAAGACCCACGAAATTAACCACCTTATTTTCCATCCTTTCCTTAATCAATTTCCGCATTTTCCATCAAGGTTTAATCCTAGACGATCCTAAGTCAGCCCTTGTGCCATGAGGGTTCATATCACATGTGAAGCCGATAAACCATAGTGGAGGATTCCCCCTAAGCAACGAACCTGATGGTTGCTCCATGTAAACTTCTTCATCAAGATCACCATGTAGGAAAACATTCTTAATGTCAAGTTGGAAGAGGGGCCAATGGCAAAAGGTAGCCATAGAGAAAAGCAGTCTAACTGACGCCATTTTGGCAACTAGGGAGAAAGTATTAGTGTAGTCTTGTCCATACACATGTGTGTATCCTTTCAACACCAAACGAGCTTTGAAAAGATCTATTTTACCATCATGGCCAACCTTAAGGGTGTATAACCAGCAACAGCCAACTATGGATTTCCAAAAGGAACAGAGACCAAATCCCAAGTACCATTGGTTTGGAGTGCATACATCTCATCAATCATTACTTGCCTCCACTATAGATGTGATAATGCTTCACCTGGAGAGTTAGGGATAGACACAGACAATAAAGAGGAAAGGCAAGTATAATGCAAAGAAGAAAGGCAGTAATAACTAAGGTTAACATAGTGAGGAGATGGGTTTCAAGTAGCGCGAGGCTAGGAATGAGTGAGAGAGACACCGAGAGAGAGATCGAGAGAGAGAGTGAGAGAGATAACCAGTGGGTGAGAGTCAGGTCTAGGAATGAGGCGGGAAGCGAGGCTTAGAAAGGATCCCCGGCATAGCCATGCCGACAGCAACCAAAACGGACAACCCAGACGCTCACGTGGCAATTGGCGAAAGAGAGCAGACATATCAACCTTCTACTTCACGAGGTTTCTTGATGATGTAACGGAGAACAACCTGTGGGTACAGTTCAAAAGGTGGGGAGACGTCCGAGAGATCTTCATCTCCAAGCAACAGAACAGAGCTGGAAAGAGGTTTGGATTTGTGAGGTTTTGAGGGGTTTCAGACGTCCGTGCTTTGGAAAGACAGTTAGATAACCTCATAATAGGAGGCCTGAAACTGTACGTGAACACCCCAAGGTATGAAAGGGGGAGGAGAAATCATGCTCATAGAAGTTGGGAGCATGGTACCCGGACGACTGCGCGTAGGCAAGGAATGGTAGCTTCCACTCAAAGACAGGGGCAGCACAGGAGAGCATCGATGACATACGCCCAAGCTTTGCGCTCAAACATGGCAAAATCAGGGCCAAAGCAATCCTTGCTTGAGGTCGGTGCCAACGGGTCATAGTCATCAATCTATCTAGACATCACGACAATGACCAAATCATGGTTCTCGGATGCATGGGTGGGTCGTGTGAAGAAAATGACAAGTTTCGACAAAGCTGAGGAAGAAATAACATGGGAGATTGGCGGCGATATAGCACCTAAGTACCTCGGTGATGATGCTATACTGCTCCTCGGCCTCACCGACAATAGGGCAGAGGACCTAGCTAACGAAGAAAACACACACAGGACGACGCTGTTTTATGCTTTGGAGAAATGGAATCCAGGAATCAGAATGGGTTATAGACTGGTTTGGCTCCTATGTTGGGGTATTCCGTTAGCGGCATGGGACATGGAACATATCCGCAAGGTCGTCGCTGCGATTAGGGACCTGGTGGAGGTAGATGACGACGTAGAGGAGTTGCGTCGTTTGGATAGGGCGCGGGTATTAGTTCGGACCTCATGGAAACCGATTCTTCACCACAAGGTGAATCTTCATATCGGCGATGAGGTGTTCCCTGTTGAGATAGTGGAAGAGATGACGAACGACACCAGGAGATTGCCAAGCTCGCGGCAGCATTGGATTCTCCGACGACGAGATTATTTCCTCTGACGACGCCAGGGATGATATTCACGCCGCGATAAGTCCCCGGACAGAGGGGCCAAACAGCTCGCCGAAAGAACATGAAGGTACCACTACGGTGATGCCGAGCTCCGATTCCGGGAAACCATCCGACGTCCCTGTACCTTTTGCTTCAACCATTGGGTCCAAACCAGTGGGTAATAACCCACGTGCGACGACCAGTGGCACGGTTAACCAAGCAACTATGCCATTAATGAAAGCCCCAAATGGGAATGTAGTTGACACACTTTCATTGTGTAGGGCAGAAATAACTTGCATGAATGAGGAAAGTTCTATAGTGAAGAAAGGGTATAGCGCAGAAGGTAGGGAGAAGCATGTGGTGTTAGGAGATGATTTCCAGATGGCTAAGGATAATCTTCAGCAAATTCAACAACCCAATATGACCATTGGAGATGATGGTAAACAGCTGGCATTGTGTGAGACCACGTGTCCTGCAGGCCTCTGCCTTTTGTGAAAAAGATTCATATTTTAAAAGCCCCAACCTGGTCACACAACCTTGTGAAATAGACTATGGGCCACTGAATATGGACCTTCATAGTCACACCCCCCCTTTACTAACACCCTTGTCCAGCCAAAGCCCATATCATAAAAAAATTAAATCCCCTGGAACACTTAAGGTGTATTCACAAGGAACATGGTGCAAAAAGAAAAAAGGCTTGTCCAACACATGCGCGAATCTAATGGAGGCAGGTACGGAGGCTTGGATCCAGCAGCAACGTGAAATAACTCCTGTGATAAACCTCAGACCCACCACTGGTCATGAAGCACCTCATTCCGACACACATACAGACTATGAAGTGAACCAGCAAGCAGAGAACAAGGAAGACATTACAGAGCACTTTCAGCAAGCTAAACAGCAATGGGAAATGGCTCAGGAGCTGGGGGTGTCAACTAATATAGGACATGACAGTATTATTGCAAGAATCTGTGACATGGAAAGCAGAGATAGCAAGGAAGCCGAGAAGCTGGGCAATAGGAGTGTTACCTCATGAACATCCTATCATACAATGTAAGAGGATTAGAGAGGGGGGTCAAGTGGAGTGCAATTAGGAGGATGGTGAGGAAGCACAATGCTGACATACTATGCCTTCAGGAAACAAAGAAGGTGAAAATTGATAATTCCATGTGTCAAGCTATATGGGGAGAGGCGGATGTGTGCTGGGAAATGCAGCCTTCAATAAATACTGCAGGAGGGCTATTATGCTTATGGAATGGGAATCGATTCAAAGTGGAAAGAAAAGTTTCAGGTAGGGGCTTCATTTTACTGGAAGGTGTATGGAAGAATGAGGCGCAAAAGGTGCATATAATCAATATTTACGCCCCTTGTGATGCTCAGCACAGGAGAGAACTGTGGGATTCTCTCAAACAGCTTAAGAGCATGAATCCATATGGACTTTGGTGCCTCATGGGTGATTTCAATAGCATTAGAAATACATCAGAAAGAATGGGTTTATCCCAACGAGGGGTGGATGATAGACACATGATTGAATTTAATGAATGGATCGCGGATCTTGAATTAGAAGAGCCAACATGTGTGGGGAGAAAATTCACTTGGTTTAGACCAAATGGGGCCGCAAAAAGCAGATTGGACAGAGCATTAGTTACAGCTGAGTGGCTTAACAAATGGCCTTCAAGCTCACAATTCATTCTAAACAGGAATTTTTCAGATCATTGCCCCATTCTACTCATTTCTAAGAATGTGGATTGGGGGCCTAAACCGTTTCGAATTTTTGATTGCTGGCTCCAGGAGAAATCATTCAGGGATGCGGTTACTAGCTGCTGGTCACAGGTATCGACTAGGGGTTGGGGAGGATTTGTTCTCAAAGAAAAAATTAAACATCTTAAACAGAAGCTGAAGTTGTGGCACAAGGAGCACTTTGGAGGAACCTTTAAGAAGGTCCAGGACTTAGAGGAGGAAATAAATAAGCTGGAAATCGAGTCAGCTGATAGACAGCTATCTTCTGAAGAATGCATGAAAAAGAAAAAGTTACAGCAGGACCTGTGGTTAGCTGCTCAATCCCATGAGTCAATTATGAGGCAGAAAGCAAGATCAAAGTGGGTAAAGGAAGGTGACTGTAATTCCCGGTATTTTCACCTGCTGCTTAACTCAAATAGGAGATCCAATGCAGTAAATGGAGTGCACATTGAAGGTGCATGGATTGATGATCCTACCACAGTGAAAGAAGAAATATTCAGATTTTTCCAGCAGAGATATCAAGAGCCAGAACTCATTAGACCTAAACTGAATGGTGTTAGCTTCAACAGCATTGACCAGCAGCAAAATCAGATGCTTGTAGGATGTTTTTCAGAGGATGAAATTAAGAGGGCAGTTTGGGAGTGTGGTAGTGATAAGAGTCCGGGCCCGGATGGACTCAACTTCAAGTTCATCAAGCAATTTTGGCTTCTTCTCAAACCAGATATCATCAGATTTCTCTATGAATTCCATGCAAATGGGATCTTTCCAAAAGGAGGAAATGCATCCTTCATTGCTTTACTTCCCAAAGTGCTGGACCCTCAAAATCTGAGTGAATTCAGACCTATTTCATTAATAGGTTGTGTCTATAAGATCGTGGCCAAAGTCTTAGCAAACAGGTTGAAGAGAATCATGCCGGATATCATAGATGAAAGACAATCTGCTTTGTGGCTGGAAGGCAGATGCTACACAGTGCAATTACTGCCAATGAAGTAGTGGAGGAAGCAAAAAGAAGAAAGAAATCGTGTTTAGTTTTTAAAGCAGACTTTGAAAGGGCTTATGATTCTGTTTCGTGGGATTTTCTAATTTACATGATGCGCAGGATGGGCTTCTGCAACAAATGGATCAAGTGGATCCAGGGCTGTGTTAAATCTGCCTCCATATCTATTTTGGTTAATGGCAGCCCTACTCCCCAATTCTCTCCGCAAAGAGGACTTAGACAAGGCGACCCGTTAGCACCTTTGTTGTTTAACATTGTAGCAGAAGCCTTAGCGGGTCTCATGAGGGAAGCAATCAACAAGAACATCTACACCGCATTTGCTGTGGGGAAAAACAGTATTCCAGTTAGCTTTCTGCAATATGCAGATGACACTATATTTTTTGGGGAGGCCACCATTCAAAACATAAAAGCAATTAAGGCAATTCTGCGGGGATTCGAATTAGCATCTGGTCTCAAAATAAATTTGGCGAAAAGCAGCCTTATGGCCTTTGGGAAATCAGACCTGTGGAATAAAGAGGCAGCAGAATATTTGAATTGCAGAATCTTGGCCATGCCTTTCAATTATTTGGGTATACCTATTGGGGCAAACCCAAGGCATTGTGAGCTGTGGGATCCGGTGATTAGGAATTGTGAGAGAAAATTGTCTAGATGGAAGCAAAGATACCTATCCTTTGGGGGGAGAGTGACTCTCATAAAATCCACACTATCATCTATCCCAATTTATTTTCTTTCTTTTTTCAGGTTGCCTAGCAAAGTAGCAGAAAAACTAATCACAATTCAGCGCAGGTTTTTATGGGGGGAGACTTGGATCAAAGGAAGATTGCATGGGTGAAATGGGATTCAGTTTGCCTCCCAAAAGAAAAAGGGGGTTTGGGGATAAAAGATGTCCGTAACTTCAACAAAGCATTACTCGGAAAGTGGAAGTGGGATATGATTCACCAAGAAAGAGAGTTGTGGGCAAGAATATTGGAGTCTAAGTATGGAGGGTGGAGAGCGTTGGCTGAAGGTAAAAGAGACACTAATGACTCATTGTGGTGGCAGGATTTAATGGTGGTCACACAGGAACAGCAGCTCAATAATGTGATGCAATCTGGATTATCATGGAATGTGGGGTCGGGTGATAAAATCAAATTTTGGGAAGACTGCTGGAATGGTGAAGGAGTTGCATTAATGCAGAAATTCCCAAGGCTGTATCAGATATCTAGACAGCAACACAAGCTCATCCAGCAAGTGGGAAGTTTTTCTGATACATCCTGGGAATGGAATCTGACTTGGAGAAGACAATTATTTGATAATGAAGCTGACTCTGCATACGAATTCATGAGGGAGCTCTCACAGCTGGTAATTCAACAACAAGTACCTGATAGATGGGTATGGAAACATGAGCCTAACGGACTTTATTCGACAAGGAGTGTATACAAATTGCTGCAGGGTCATTTATAGGGTGAAGATCAGGATGGAGCAGTTCAAGATTTGTGGAAGCTAAAGATTCCTGCAAAGGCATCAATCTTTGCTTGGAGGCTAATTAGAGATCGCCTACCGACTAAGTCGAACCTGCATAGAAGACAAGTGGTGCTGGAAGATGCCCTCTGTCCATTCTGCAGAATTAGGGAGGAGGATGCATCCCACATATTTTTTGAATGCAATAAAATACTACCTCTATGGTGGGAATCTCAAACTTGGGTGAGATCCTTGGGGGTGTTTCCAATGAACACAAGACAACACTTTTTGCAGCATGTACATGGGCAGCCAGGATCGCAGAGGTATAACAGATGGAAGACTTGGTGGATAGCCTTAACTTGGTCTATATGGAAGCATAGGAATGAGGTCATTTTCCAGAATGCACAATTCAACAGAAACAAGCTGCTGGAGGATGCTGTCTTTGTGCACTGGACGTGGCTCAGAGCTATGGAGAAAGACTTTTCTATGCACTATAACCAGTGGTCTAGCAACCTAATAGATGGTTTTTGTAATTAGGAAACAAAAATCTGTGGGGCAGGGTGTTGGATGTTGAGAATTCTGGACTGATCAGACTGATATATAGCCTGATTTTCTATAGTTACTAGTCTATCTAAAACTATAACTATCTTGTATCTTTAGTACCTCTGGTACTTTTATCTATAAAATATAGTTTTGCTGTCCAAAAAAAAAAGTAGAACGTATACTTTTTCATAATGCAACCGGCCAATCTAGGTCAGCTGGAGGGACTAGATCCGGTAAAGGAGATGGTACTGAGGAAGAGTCAGACATGGCCTCTACTAGATCCGGTCAGCTGGATTTTGCTTTTGTTTTAGCATGAAAATGATTATGTATCTTTTCCCACACTTGATGGGCATGAACACAGCCAACAACTTTTGGCAGAATTGCCTCGGATAAGGACACTGAAGCCAAACTAGCAGTGATTGATCTTGATATTCCCATGCTGCATTTGCTGGATTTTCTTTATCCGTGTCTGCATCTTCTTGTGTAAGGTACATTGGGGGAATTAGTGGACTGACAACAAACCATTGAAGTCGATGAACCTTTAGAACTGGTTCAATTTGCTGCTTCCAAAGCAAAAAGTTATCATCCGTAAGTTTAGCCGTAACATCATATGTGAAATTATCACCGGAGGAGGAGTTTACCAGACCTCCAGTCACCGGAACTGAATTGATCGGCAATGATGACAAAGCGAACACAAAAACCAGAAGAGCGAAATCTGATTCTGAAATCGCAAGAGAACATGAATCTGAGACCATGAGCAGAGAAACGCAATTAAAGAATAACGAACAGAGATGCCGTAAGCAGATGCCGCTAACACTAGCAAAACATGCGCAACCAGAGATCGAGACCAAAGGAGTGCGAAAAACGGAGAAATTGCACAAAACAGAAATCGCGATCAAAGAGATAACAGAATTGCGATCCAAGAACAGATCCAAACAGGATCGAAATCGCGATCAAAGAGACACAACAATTGATCGAAGGGACACAACAATTGAAGAAACGCAGTTTTCCAGATCGAAAATCCAAACAGAATCGAAAAATCGTGGATTCGCTAGAATCTCATGAACAGCCAAACAGAACACGAGCAGAATGTGCTTGCAGAAGCGAAAAAATAGGATCGAACTGCCATTGAAGGCTTTAGGAAGCTCAGGATACCATGAAGAAATCCATGGAGGTGAGAGAGAAAGAGAGAAAACTGATATATTATGAAAACTGTTATTGTATTATGAATGAGAGTTAGTTACAACAGAACTACACAATAAAGTAGTTATAGAGTTCTAACTACAGAAGTAGTTAGATTAACTAACTAACTCTTATGCTGAGTCAGCAATGACTCAGCTGTATCTACTATACACTAGAGCGTCCAGTTACTGCTTTGGGAAGCAAGAGCGGATGTGTCCCCTATCGAAGGAGCAGGGGCCACAGTAGTATACTTCATTGGAATCCAAAGAAGCACAGAAGAAGCGGATGTCATCGTTGGAGCCACAGGAAACCAAGAATCTGGTCTCATGTGGCAGCATACTCCAGAGGCAAACTATAAAGTGCAAGAGTCCTGAAAAAGGTGTTGTGATTGTCTAATTCATTCTTGGCCTCAACGGCAATGATGCAGCGGGCGGAAGGAGCTCATTATACTCATGTAGGGCTGCATGGGCACACCCAAGATAAGCAGACATAGGACTGTCAAAGCATTGGAGTCCAACAAGAGTCATCAAGTCGCAGAATACTTAATATAAATAAACGCTGAGTATCATTTGTGTAGAGGGCTCGAGCCTCACTCCAAACCGACTTGCAAGTCATGTGAGGTTGAAAAACCGATTTGAGAGGGGTGGAGGATGGACTTAATAACATTATATAGTTGTCCATCGACTTTTCCCATTGTGGACGATCAACATCAGGCACAAAATCAATGGTCTTTGTGAAATGGGATTTGTAATACAACCCACTAATCCAAAGAGTGATATTGGTGGCCCAAGTAAAATAGTTTAAAGCCCATCCAATTTCTCAATGTTGAGAGGAATGTTTGGGAAAATAGGCCAGTCTGCCTTAACAAGGGTAGGAGTATGATTCCCTGTGTCAGCCATCAGAGTGGAAAATTATACCTGCAAACAACAAAGAAACAGAACACAGAACCCAAAAAAAAAAAAAATTGGCAGAAGAAGGGCTCTATTAAAAGTGCTCTGATGAAACTGCAAGTGGCGGGTTGCATTGGGAGGGCGACCACCCCAGTGGAAGTTCCGGTCGGAATGGCGCTGTGCATGCCACCACAGGCCAGTTGAAGAGGCTATTTAGTTGGGTCTGGCATGCAAACAGGGACACGCGTGAGGTGCGTCAGAAGGAATCTGAGAAAACCGATGTCAGATTCGACAGATTGGAGTCTGGCGAGTCTTTCCGTTGTGTCTCCGGTCGGAAAAGATGTCAGAAATGCGGCAGTGGCCGGAAAGTTACCGGAAAGAAGAAAAAAGTTGTCAGAAGTATGTCGGCAATCAGAGTGGCAAACCAGTGATGTACACATTCACAGAAAAGAGAAAAAAATGTCTCCAGGAACAGTGGGTTCACCGGGAAGGCACGGTTGTCGAGGACCCTCTGTCAGGCTCTAGCTACCATGTTAAGAAAGATAGAACAGAGGCATTTGACTGAAACCATGTATCTGAAATACACAACGGCTGATTCTATATATAGGCAAATTGAATTGATTACACATAAATGGAGAGGATATTCAGTTTCCTGATTTTCCTCTAAATTGGGATAATACAATGAATACAGAATATTTGATTCTCAACAATAACAAAAAAAAAGAACAAGATAACAAACCACTGGACAGTTATCATTATGGTGCAGGTCTCAAGGTACAAAGAATATGAGATTCAAAATGAGAGAATAAGGAGATAAAGAATATGAGATTCAAAATGAGAGAATAAGGAGATCAAGAGAGTTTGAGAAAGAGTATCTCTATGATTCAGTATGTAATGAGTGTGTTAGTTGTATTCGATTACAGTTCGTGTAGTTATACAGTGATTAGCAAGGTCCTCCTTTGCCATGTGTCAGACTACTACTGTTGTTTGTTTGTGTTGGGATCCCTACTCTCTTAGGTTCAATGGTGACATCGGCACTGTTGTCTTATGGGTAACACACCTCAAGTCGGTTCTTATTTAGATTTCAAACTTAGGGTAACCCTTAAGCACTAAGTTGATATTTACCCCGGAACAGTTGTCCCTGAGTTGACATTTCCTTATAAAAACAACGTCGGCTTTACAAGTGAAATGAATATTTACCCAGGAACAGTTATAAATGTTGACACGTATATGGGTTAGCATGGCAGAGATTTTAGGCAGCAGAATAAGCGGGAACAGCCTCAAAGAAACCCAGGACACCGGAAACATCTCTAATTATGATGAGTCAAAGAAAAATTAACAAAAATAAGAGAAACACAGAATATGATAAACCGTGCACACAATGATATGTGCACAATGAACACCAAAATCATGGGACCAACAATTAGAAACACACTTGAAATGGCCAAGTACCAAAAAGTAGGACATGGAGAGGACAGCAGCAAACTGAGTTTGGTGTCAAGAGAAGGCAGTTCTGATCCAGGGGTTACCAGATCAAATCTGAAATTTGCCATTGCCGGAAAGTTTATCTACAGTGAAAACCCATCAGAAAGGGTCATATAAAGCAGACTCATCACTAGCATTGACAAGCAATGATGAATGATTTGTCATTGTGCAGTGGGACAGCAGATTTAGGGTTTTGTTGGGAGAGATGGGTTGAAAAATGCTCCAATACCAACTTAAGAATTACAAGAACAATATGACTAGGGATAAAACTGTATCTAGTCAGCCCCCATACCGTCACCATGTATGATATGCTACCAAAAACATCTAAGATATTCTATTCACCTTCATTGCACAACCACCACAGTTGTCAATTTTGTACTCCTAATTTAGAATGTATCACAAAAAATGTTTACAATCATTGGATTAGATTACAGAAAAAGCATGAAAATTCAGCAATCTTCAAGAGTTGAACGTTTAGAAGTTAACAAACCTAAGAATGCTGCCATCAAAGCTTAAAACTTCAGTTCGGCAGTGTTTTCGATTGGCAAGTTTTAACCTTTGATGTTCACTTGAGGCCCCTGAAATTGGAGAAGAAGGATCCATGAGCGGATTCCACCTTCCACTTGCATAACTCATAAGTTGTCGAGAGGATTCCTTAGCTTTCTCCTTCTGGTAAAGAATCTTTGCAGCAGGACCTGTTGCTTGGTACTCAGCACAAATGTCACGCAAGTTTTTCCTTAAACTTTGCATTGCATGATGGTGTTTTTCAAATGAGCCAGATTGAAGTAATTCAGATGAAACAACCCTTTGACATATATCATTACACAACTTTGGACTGAATAGTGGCATCCCAAATTCAACACTCAACGGAACCCATTCATACTTCTCTTCTTCAGGTGAGAACTGGTTTGATTCTCGTCCATTATATAATTTCAGTAGGCGAATATACCCAACCGTCCACAGTTCCATCTTGTTTGCCAAATCAGTCAGGAGAGAATTCAGTTTTGAACTTTCCCCTTCACATAATCCTAAGTCTTTTCCAACATAGGTATTTGATCCATCAGAATTCTTTAAGGGCAAAGGGATATCCATTGTAATCACCTTTCCAGATTCATCAAGGTCAAACCTACTTAGGGGCTGCACCAGCACAGCTGAATGCTTAAGAAGTGAATTTAAACAATGCAGGAGTATACTTCCCTTTACTAAATTTCCTTCATGCTTCCCTCCCAACCCTCCTACTGCGGAACCATCCCAGGACCATATGAGAGCTTTCTCACAACCAGCCAATGGAGCAGGAAGCAAGCGCAGACACTGTCCTTTCATCAGAACAACTGATAGAGGCCCACTAGCTACAGTTGAATATAATACCAATTTCATCCAAGGAGTCATAAAAGAATAGGAGGGGGGACCAAAATGAACCAGACCTGTGGATCCAGGAAGAACTGATGAATGAGGAAGAGGCACAATGGACACAACTACATCATAATCACGAACAAACAATCGATCAACAGTTGCTGGTGCAAGAGAAGCTAAGCTTTCACAGCGGAGAATGTTTACACGATATTTCTTTTTTCTTTTTAACATTTCAGTTCCAACATCCGACTCTTCAACCATTAGTTTCTCATCATTCTGGAGATTCCCATCTTCATTGGCTTCCTGTACATGACTATCATCACCTTCCAAAGGAATAGAACGGGTTCCACCAACCATATTACTAGGAGCAGATTCAGTGGAAGCAGGAGCCTCTACTGACTTCTCTAAATCTGAACTTAATATATCATAGCTATTCATCCCAGCTTCTGTAATACCAGATTCTCCTGATTTTTCAGTCAGAGAGATTTCGGATATTAGAGAACTAAACTCATCATTGCTTACAGTAGCCAAATCCATCTTATCTTCACCCACTTTTGCATCAGAAGCAACTCCACCTGATTGTAGACATTCTAATACACAACGCAAGCTAAATGCATGATTAGCAAATTCCTGCAGTTCTCCCTCAAATTTGGCACCTTCCAGAGTGCTAAGATCCTTGCAAAGATCAGTAATACTGGCATGACCCAATTTACCCGCTTCATAGAGTGTAACAGCATGAGATTTCAGGCCTGACAATTGTCAGCATATCAGACTTTGCAATAACAATAAAAAAACATAATTCAAAAAAGTCTAGTAAATGAATTTGAGCTTTAGGAAATGAGAAAGGTATATACCTGGTGAAACAGAACCCATCATAAGATATGATGTTATATTAGCATCAACTATGAAAGCAACACGAGTATGGCAAGAATGAGGACCATAGGCATCGCTTTGATTGTTGTCATTATCAATAAGCATATTATCAAAACCATGACTAGCAATAGAAGCATCTTCATCATTGACTGCACTTTTTGGAGAACCAGGTATGTTTGTATCTTGAAGAATAGAGGCTGGATCAATTACTTTTGTCGCCCATCCCAATCGACATACAAAAGATGCAGCAGCCTGCAGTTGTGACAAGTCAGCCTGTAGGGTTGCTGCCAATTCAGCAACAGATGCATTTTCATTTGAAACAACAAAAACTGCGTATAATAACCTAGATGAAAACAATACAATGTTACTCGTGGTCTCGCTTTATGGAAACAACATCTGAAAAGAAAAAGGTTGGAAACAGACTGAAATAAATGCATTACTCTTCAATGGGATCTTCATAAGACTGCTCCCTGTTGGAAACGAAACCTTCAAGCCTGGAAACTAAACCACCACCATAAATATAAAAATTAATCAAGTTAATTGAACAAACATGGGAAAAAATACCCCAAAAATCATGAGATACAAGGCATGCTCTGATTATATAAGGGGGTGTAGTCAATTAGTTTTAGTTCTTGATCCAAGTTTATTGGGATTTCCAAATAATTCTGGTGATCACCCAATTTTTTGTTGCTGTTTTTGGTTTTACTTTTGGCCACATGTTGTGCCCTCATTGTCTGAATAAAAAATCATTACAAGTTATGTTGTACCTTCATGGCAGACTGACCCCCACACCACAGAGCGGCACATAAAGCAGTTTCCGTCGACATCCACTTCCCGGCGATCCTTCCCCGGTCCTCTACTGCCTCCGACAACCCTACCCAGCCCCCGTTTGGCTGTTTTTTATACTGTTTGGCTCCTGTTTAGCCTGTTTAGCCTTTGTATGTTGTTTTGCTCCTGTTTGGCCCCATTTGTCCATGATCTTACTCTAGGTAAAGATAAACTCTTTGCCAAGTCCCTTCAATGTGTTTTTCTTGGTTATTCTCGCCTCCAAAAAGGAAATCGTTGTTTTTGACCTACACTTAAATGGTACCTTGTCTCTACTAACATCGCCTTCTTTGAGTCTACCCCTTTCTTCTCAACGTCCACCGTCGACGCTACTTTTTTGGATGTTCCAACCCCAATCGTTGTCTCTGCTCCACCACCTCTTGTCATCTACCAACGACGACCACGACCTTCAGCAGTTCCACCTACTAATCCTTCAGCAGTTCCACCTACTAATCCTTCAGCATCATCTCCAGCGCCAAACATGCCTCCACCAACATCTTCTGCACTTGAGCTTCCTATTTCCTTATGCAAAGGTATTCGGTCTTCTCACAACCCTGACCCTTTATATGCTTGCACTATTCACTGTCACCATTTATCCCCTTTATATTTCTCTTTTATCTCTTCTTTGAATTTTATGTCTATTCTCAAGTCTACAGGTGAAGCCATGACTGATCCTCGTTGGCAACTAGCGATGTTGGATGAAATGGCTGCTTTACATGCTAGTGGAACATGGGAGCTAGTTCCCTTGCCTCCCGAGAAGACTACCATTGGTTGTCGTTGGGTTTATATGGTGAAGCTTGGACCGAATGGGAATATTGATTGATTCAAAGCTCATCTAATGGCTATACTCAGATCTTTGGCCTGGATTATGGGGACACCTTTTCCCTGTAGCCAAGATCACTTTTGTTCTACTATTTCATGCTATGGCTATCATTACCATTGGCCGCTTCACCAGTTGGATATCAAAAATGTCTTCTTGCATGGTAAGATGCACCTGTGCATCAAATGATTGATTGTTCAAATTGCCATTCAACGAATTAGGCACATTGAGAACAAAATTAGGGATTTCAACTGTTTGGACAATAGTGGAATTAGATGTCAAGGCACCTTCAGTCAGATTGACAGAAACTAAGGATTTGTTCTTGTGGAACTTATCAAGACGAGCTTCATGTGCTTGTAGCAAAGTTTCAACCTCATCAATGTATAGAGGTTCAAACTTGCTGCAGATCAGAGACATGGTGGTTTGTACCTGTTGAGAATCAGTATTGATATTTTGCATTCATTGTAATAAATATAGTTTATAGGCACAATCACTGATTTACGAAAATCAAATATCCTCCATTTATTTGTAATAAGCCTATATAAACTCATAATTGTGTTGTATTCACATACACGGTTTCGATCTCAATATCCCTCTATTCTTTCTCTTTAACATGGTATCTAGAGACACTAACAAAGGCACCTCAATAACCGTGTTGTCCAGTGGACCCCCTGTCCCTATGATAATTTTCTTCTTCTAGTGAACCACTTGCATCCAATTCGACCTCCTTAAGCGCCCTTCTTCATCAGCGCACTATGTTCATTCGTTTTCCGGCAACCACCGACAGCGACATTTTCAACCGGTGATCCCTGCGTTTGACTAGTCTTTCATCGATCTTCTCAGATCTACCACTCACGTCTCCATCGGAGTTCTTAGGCATTGCTCCTTGATGCGCCAAACAACACCTATCCCCAACAGGTGACGGCCCAAGTCTGACCCTTTCCGGCCGCGCTTCCAACTGTGATCTCGCCTCCCTAGGGCGACCCTACCCCAAGGGTTTCACCTTCATCGAAGCACTTTGACAAAAACTCTGTTCTTTTTGCAGGGGCTGTTGATGTTTTCTCTCACCATGGCTTCTGATGGTACCCCACCCCAACTAAGGCAAACACTCCAATGTTTTCGAACCTCCCACTCTTTATGGAGAAGTTGGATGGTTCGAACTACTCCGCTCAGGCATCTGACATCACTTTGTGGTTTAGTGGGCTTGGCCATAAATCTCATTTCACTACTTCAGCTGAATCCATACCCGAGGCTGAACTTGCACAATCGAAAAATATCGATTGTCAGTTATGCAGTGTTATTAGGTCCATTCTCCACTTCTCTCTCAAACCAATTTCCAGGCCCTACAACACCTATGAATCTGTTTGGAGTGAGGCACGTGCTCTCTACACAATTGATGCTCAACGGTTATACGGTGTGCGTAGAGACTTGATGACCCTCCTAGCTCCTTAGCAATTTGGCATGCCCATGACTGCCTACCTTGGGCAAGTTCATGCAGCTCTCTCCATGATTTCAATGAGCTTCTACCCCATGCTGCCTCTATCGCCACCAAGGCTAAGAAGGAACTCAAGAACCATGGCACATCCTTTATGACTCTGTCCCTTTATAATCTGCCTCGGGAACATTTTACCACATGAGACCAAATTCTTGGGTCACCTATGGCACCAACAATGCAATCAGCATTTGTTGCATTACTTTAGATTTCGTCAAAGCCCACATCTGACATTCCTAAATCTACCATAGGTGATGCATTTGCTCTGGCTTCCCAGAGCAATATGTGTTGACACTCTCGCATAAGGCCATCAAAACCCAAAGGTTGTTTTTGGTGCACCCATTGTCACCGAGATAACCATAGACTGGTTGATGCTAGTAGATACATGGTAAACCACCTTGCCCTACCAATGTAGCTTAGACATCTCCAGATGGATTCCACTCAACCTATTACTCAGTCCACTGATTAGTCTCATGCTACTCCGACTACTTACGAGGACTTTCTCCAATGGTTCAAGAGCCACCAAGTACTGGTGCTAGTACTTTTGTCACACACACCATTAAATCTATTGCTTGCATCTCTCCTTCCTTTTCCTTGTTTTATCTTATAGAAATAATAGAAAAATGCATTAAATTATGTCTTCGCGTATCAAATATTTTCTTTTCATATCAATGGGTATGATATTTTTCCAGCAATTAATGTAGTTCACTTAGATGTTTGGGGTCCGTCTCGAGTTGTTACCCCCAACAGGTTTTAAGTATTTTGTTACTTTTATAGATGATTTTTCATGTTATATATGGGTTGGGTTAATGAAAAAAAGGTCTGAATTGTTTTCCATCTTTGAAAATTTTACAATGAAATAAAAACCTGGTTTAGTATACATATCCGATGTTATCGTAGTGATAATGCCAAAGAATACCCCTTTCATCAATTTCAGCAGTTTATGACATCCAAAGGCATCCTTCATCAAACATCTTGAGCCCACACTCGTCAAAATGAATCTATTGTCCATCGGGTTGTTCCACCCAGAGAGCCACCGGCTGGACAACCCTTTCAAGTCTATCATTGAAGACAACAACCAACAAACATTTCTCGGCCATGCCATCTCGTATACCGGATTCGGACCTGTCTTCTGACCTTAATTGGCCCATTGCTATGAGAAAAGGTATTCATTCTACTCGAAACCCATCTCCTCACAATGTTAACCTTAGCTATCACAGGCTTTCTCCCTTGCATTATACTTATCTGTCTTCTTTGTCTTGTGTTAATCCCTAGTTCTCCAAGTGAAGCATTATCTCACCCAAAGTGGAGGCAAGCAACGACTGATGAGATGTGTGCACTTCAAAGTAGTGGCACTTGGGAACTAATCTCTCTTTTGCCTTGGAAATCCATTGTTGGGTGTCAGTGGTTGTATACTCTTAAAATTGGCCCTAATGGAACCATTGATCATATCAAGGCACGCTTGGTAGCAAAAGGTTGCACTTGGGTGTATGGATAGGATTACACAAATACTTTTTCTCCAGGTAGAGACCAACATGGCATTACCAACTTGAAGCAGTACCTCTGTTGCCAATTCCAAACTAAAGACCTTGGTAAGCTTCAGTATTTTCTTGGTATTGAAGTTGCTAATCCAAGAATGTTGTGGTGATCTCTCAAAGGATATATGCCCTTGACATCCTGGAAGAAATAGGCCTATTAAATGCCAAGCCAGTAGGCACTCCTATGGATCCTAGTGTCAAATTGTCACCAGATCAGGGGGAACCATTCTCAGACCTTGAAAGATATAGAAGTCTGGTTGGGAAACTGAACTACCTCACAGTCACTCGTCTTGATATTGCCTTTGCAATGAGCACGGTAAGTCAGTCTCTAAACTCTCCCTGCCAAGATCATTGGAATGCAGTCATTCGAATTCTGAAATACATTAAGAGTGCTCCTGGAAAAGGTCTCATTTATGAAGATAAGGGACATCCCCAAAGTAGGGTCACCCAGTGATACACAGTCCACATCGGGATATTGTGTATTGATTGAAGGAAACTTGATATCTTGGAAAAGTAAGAAGCAAAGTGTCATAGCCAGATCAAGTGCTGAAGCAGAATACAAGGCCATGGCTTCGGTAACTTGTGAACTCATATGGCTGAAACAACTTCTCAAAGAGCTCAAGTTTGAAGAGGACATACAAATGATGCTTACATGTGACAATCAAGCAACTTTACATATTGCCTCCAATCCAGTCTTTCATGAGAGGACAAAATATATTGAGGTGGATTACCATTTTATCAGAGAAAAGATTGAATCGAGAAATATTACAACAAGATTTGCTAACTCCAGTGATCAGTTGGCAGATATCTTCACTAAGTCTCTAAGGGGACCGAGAATTGGTTATATTTATAACAAGTTTGGCGCATATGATCTATATGCTCCAGCTTGAGGGAGAACGTTGAGAATCAGTGTTGATATTCTGCATTCATTGTAATAAATATCATTTATAGGCATATAATCACTGATTTAGAGGAAATTAAGTATCCTCCATTTATTTGTAATAAGTGCAATAAGCCTATATAAACTCATAACTGTGTTGTATCCACATACACAGTTTCGGTCTCAATATGCTTCTGTTTTTTTTCTTTAAAAGTATTCTTTAGGTAGTCCTCGAGGATAACATCAAGATGCTCTTCCGGAGTAATAGAAACCAAATTGAATCCAGAGAATTAACAAGAGATTGAATGTGAAGCAAATATTTAGACACTAACCGATTTTCCAACACAAGACTATGAAACTCGGTCCAAAGTTGACATGTCTTGGCACGAATCACAAAATGAAAGTGTGAGTGAAGCTTGTCCCAAAGATGCCACACGGTTTTGCAACCTATTAAATGCGGAAGCACTTCATCGGAAATTGTTGACTAAAGCCAGGACAACAAAAGTTGATCCTGTTGTTCCCAAGCAACAAACTCCGCGAGACATTGCCGAGATCACAATCTGCTAAGGTTTTGAACCTCAGCGGAATCATTGGATGCACGAGGAAGTGATGAAGATGATGATGACCTATAAGCACTGGTTCTACTTGCTGACACCAAAGCAGGTAGTTCGAGTTCGTTAATTTCTTTGAAATTGAATGCGAGAAAGAAGTCGCAGATTGCGATAACGGAGTCGCAGCCGTCTGAAGTGGTGTCACAGCCATCGGAAACAACGTTTAAGTCACCAGAAACAGTGAAATCGGCAGTGGTTGGGGAGGAGGAGGATTAAAAGAAGTAACATTGTTGTTTGCGAAAGCCATTAACAATCCTTAGGATCAAACAAAGCTCTGATTACCATAAAAGGTTTCAGTAATGAAAAGAAGAGAAAAGATAAATCTGAAATGGAGTTTTTGATATTAACTAACCAAACTGAAAAGTAGTTACACCTCTAGTATTTATACTAGAGCTAGGACAGCTGTGTACAGCTGTCAGAACAACCGTCAAATAATCCAAGGTTAGTTGAGTTGACTAAAATAACTAATTCTACTTATCCTTTTTGTTGTGTTCCTCCTAGCTCCACTCACCAAAAATCGTCATCCACCAAGGTTTGCACCAATATGCACCTTGTCTCTCCAATCTCCGCCTTTTCTATGCAGTTGTGACATAATAGGAAATGTTTTGATGTTTTTTGGGATAACTTTGTCACTTTTGACTAGTGCTCAAGCAACTATACTGTCTCTAGCAGCTTCTAGGTCTTTGTCAAGGCTTTCTAGCCAAATTGAAATGAAAGCTAATAAGGGCTAATTTGGAGTTTTCTGGATGATATGGCTATATTTTATTGATGTTAGGTATTTTGTGTTTAATTCTTGCCCAATGTGTTATGAATATGATTACAAAATCAAATATCAAACATCCTGTGCTGAGTTTTGATTGATTTGGACAAGTTTTTAGTCATTTCACTTATGAATGGATGATCTATTTGTGTGCAAAACCAACTCTGAAACAATTCAACCACATTGGAACTAATAAGCTAAAAAACAATACCCTATTGGATTTGGTATCATTCAGTTGCAAAACCACGAACAGTTTAGTTACAATTTTAAAATACAGATGCCTCTAAACAGAACAAATTGAACCGATGAACAACTCTAATTTGTGAGCCATACCTCCCCCAAGGCATGCCTTAGATTATAATGTATTAGGGATATGAAGTTGTTCCAAATAAGAAGCTTTAAATTTTGAATGCTTCAGAATCATAGCTTTGAAAATGATATTTTGAAAGTAAAGCCCAGTAAGCAAAAAATAGAACCAAAACACACCTTTAAACCGATCATCAGGATATACAGGAACATCAAAATAGATCAATCCCCGGCTATAAAGACCCTTCACAACATCAGGATCAAACAGGATAAATGAATTTGCTTCCTCCTTACATACTTTATCTATCATGGCCATTTCCTCTTCTGAAAGTTTCTATAAAGGGAGAAGACAACACAAGAAAAAAAAGTGAATTCCTAAATTTCTTCTTATTTCCTAATTAACACAATGAACAACGTTATTGTAAATGAACCTTCCTCTGTTAATAAGGGTGAAATGCAGACCTCACCTTAAATTCTTCCAAAGTAAAGTTCACCAGACAAACTCCCCACCAAGGTTCAATAGGAAAATCCACAGGTTGTGTAGGTAAAAGTTCTTTTGCAATTGACTTGTTCAGTTTCCACATGATTTTCTAGATACTCCAAAAGCATAAGTGACAAGTAAGGCAAGAATATATAAAATCATTATCCAGTTCAAGACAAGGAGCAGCAATGTTTTTTTTTTTTAATCAGCAAACATAAATTATATATATAAATAATCAAGTACCAGAGGTACAGTGAATACAAGTAGTTAAATTTCCAGACAAATGGTTCCAGAATCAGACTATAATCAGTCTCGACAGGAACCAATAGTTGGGTGAATACATTGTTAAAGTGCTACCCCTTTCTGAACTTACTACCCCATCCTAATAAACAAAAGCCGCTGGCATGTTAGACGACCAATGGCTGTAGGGGAGAGCAAAATCCTTCTCAAAAACCTCCAGCCACGTCCATAGTGTAAATATAGCATCGTCCATCACCTTGTTGCCATCAAAAGTTTGGTTTGAAAAGATTATATTGTTCCTGTGTTGCCACACTGCCCATGTAAGGGCCAGCCACCAACACCTCCATCTGATATCCCTAATACCCTTGGCCAGACAATTCACATGTTGGGAGAAATGCTGCCTAGGGTTCTGCGGGAAGACACCTTGAATTCTCACCCACGACCACGATTTCCTGCAAAAGGGACATAATGTATCAATGATTGTCACCTACCTCTTAATCAAATTCTTTTTTGATGGCAATCTTTCTTTAAGCAATCTCCATGCAAAAACCACAAATTTAGGTGGGATCCTTAGCTTCCATAACTCTTCAAACACCTTCACATTGTCCCCTTTGAAGTCCTCTCCTCTCAACACATCATAGACACTTCTAATTGAATACTGTCCACTCGGGTGTGGCTTCCAAATCCAAGCATCCCTTCTATGAGGTTGAATAATGTCTCCATTCACATCGTTAAGGAAACAATCAGCCATGACAAGCTCATTCTCGAACAAATTTCTTCTCCATTCGAATTTCCACTCCCAACCATTAACCTCCTGGACTCCCATCTCCTGAATTGTCTGATTGTGTTGGCATGAAATTAGATACAGCCTAGGATATTTTGCAAGTAGTGTTGTGTCACCATCAAGCCACCTGTCCTCCCAAAATCTTATCTTGTCACCACTCCCCACCTTCCATACTATTCCTCCCTGTAAAGCGGTCTCATATTGCGGATTGTGGATAGCCAATTTTAGATCTCTCCACCATAACGAAGCATGACTATCATTTGATGCCTCATCAAGGCCCCTCCATCCTCCATACTTTGATTCCAAAACCCTTGTCCGTAGCTCTCCACCATGATTGAATAGGTTCCACTTCCATTTGGTAAGCAATGCAAGATTGAAATTGTTGATGTCCTTGATTCCCAACCCTCCTTTGTCTTTAGGGAGGCACACTGTCTCCCACTTGACCCAAGCAATCTTGTGTTGGTCGACTCCTCCCCCCCAAAGAAATCTCCTTTGTATGCATACCAACTTGTCCACCACCCTTCTAGGAACCCTGAAAAAAGATTAAAAAAAATAAATTGGAATAGAGGTTAGGATTGAATGAATAAGAGTGATTTTCCCCCCAAAAGATATATGTCTCTGTTTCCATTTTACTAGTTTCCTCTCACATTTATGGATGATTGGATCCCACAACTGACTTCTCCTTGGATTTGCCCCAATGGGAATCCCCAAATATACAAAAGGAATGGCCAACAAACTACAATTCAAATAATTTGCTCGTTTTGCTTCCACGATTCCGGCATGCCAATTGCACCAAAGCTGCTTTTTGCAAAGTTGATTTTAAAGCCTGACACCATTTCAAATGTCCTTAAGATGGCTTTGATTGCTACAGTATTCTCCATTGACGCCTCACTGAAAAAGTTGGTATCATCTGCATACTGTAGGATGGAAACATCCACTTTGTCTCTCCCAACTGCAAAGCCTATATACAGTTTCTTATCGATAGCTTCCCTCACCAATCCGCTTAGACCTTCAGCTACAATATTGAAAAGAAAAGGCACCAGTGGATCTCCTAGCCTTAGCCCTCTTTGGGGGGTGAACTCTGCCGATGGACTTCCGTTCACCAGAATCAAAACGGACGCAGATGATAAGCAACCTTCAATCCATCTAGGACAAAAACCCATCCTTCTCATCATATAGAATAAAAAATTCCATGAAACTGAGTCATATGCCTTCTCATAGTCTACTTTGAAAACAAGGCATGGCATCTGCTTTCTCTTAGCCTCCTCCACCACCTCATTCGCTACTAGCACTCCATGTAATAAGTGTCTACCTTCTATGAACGCTGATTGTCTTCCATCTATAATAGACGGCATCACCATCTTTAATCTTTTGGCCAACAGCTTGCTGACGATCTTGTATATACAGCCTATTAATGAAATAGGTCTGTGATCTGACAGTCCTTGCAGATCAGATACCTTTGGGATTAAGGCTATGAACGACGCATTACAGCCCTTCGGGAAGATCCCATTCACATAGAACTCATCTAGGAAACGAAGGATGTCAGGCTTGAGGGTTTGCCAGAATTTCTTAATGAACTTGAAGTTGAGACCATCTGGACCCGGGCTTTTCTCACTTCCGCAATCCCAAACCGCCTCTTTTACCTCCTCCTCCTTAAATCTTGCTACCAATGACTCATTCTGATAATGGTTAATTTCTTAGAACCGTACTCCATCAAGTGTTGGTTTGAAAGGCTTTGGCTCTTGAAATCTTTGTAGAAAGAACTCTTTAACTGCCTCTTTCACCTTATGGGGTTCGTCAACCCAGGATCCTTCAATCATTATTCCCTTCAGTAGACTGCTTCTACGAGGCGCATTGATCATGAGGTGAAAATACCTCGAGTTACAATCCCCCTCCTTAATCCATCTTGTTCTTGCTTTTTGCCTTAGAAAGGACTCATGTGAGTGGGCAGCCACCCACAGTTTTTCCTATAGCTGCTTTCTGAAGATTACCTCCTAGGGTGATAGTTGCCTATCCATTGTCAACCCTTCAAGATTGCTTAACTCATCTTGGATCTGCTTTACCTTCTTATATGTGTCCCCATAATTCTCCTTATTCCATATCTTCAATCTGTTTTTGAGTCGTTTTATTTTTTCTTTGAGAACGTAGCCCCCCCATCCACTTTGTTGGGTAGATGACCAGCAATCATGCACATCTCTTATAAAGGAACTGTCTAGAAGCCAAGAATTCAGAACCCTAAAAGGTTTGGGTCCCCAATCAATAACTTTCGACCTAAGGATAATCGGACAATGATCTAAGAAGTTTCTATCCAAGGTGCATTGCGTGGTTGCAGGCCATTTGGTGATCCACTCAGGTGACACTAGAAATCTATCAAGCTTGCTTTTGGCTGACCCATTCACTCTATACCAAGTGAACTTCCTTCCCATCCATGGTGCATCCTCTACCTCCAAATCTTCAATCCACTCGTTAAACTCCTTTATGCTATTATCTGCCTCTCCTCTTTGACATCTGCCGATCCTTTCTGAAGGGTTTCTGACATTGTTGAAATCCCCCAGAATGCACCACAATCCTCCATTATGAGAATTTTTTAGTTGCTTTATGTTCTCCCATAGACTTCTCTTGCTCTGAACATCACAAGGTGAATAAATGTTTACAATATGCACCTGTTGAGCCTCCTTAAGCCATTGACCTACCAATAAGATGAAGCCACTGCCTATGACTTTGCTGTGCACTTTGAAATCTTCTTCACTCCATAAACACAATAACCCGCCTGCTGTGTTTGTTGCGGGCTGCAATTCCCATCCTACCTCCGAATCCCCCCACAAAGCTTGGCACACACTCTTGTCAATGTTTTCTGTTTTAGTCTCTTGAATACACAGCAAATCGATTTTTTCTTTCCAGACCATTCTCCTAATTGCAGCCAATTTTACCCCCCTCCCTAAGTCCCTTACATTGTAGGAAATAATATTCATGGGTCTTGTATTCTTGCACCCAATCTCTCTGCCTCCTTCAAATCCCTTTCCTCCATTTCCTCAATTCTGTTGATTAGCCTTTGTTGGTCTATTTCACTTGTCATCCCCATCACTTTAGCCATGTTCCCGATAGCTTCTGCTTCCAGTAACTGAGAAGTGAAAAGTTTGGCTTTTTGTGTCCTGCGTAACTGGTGTATCTATTTTTTGGCCCAAGTGCCCACTGTTCAGAGAAGCTCCTTTATCATTCTCTGCCATTTGTTGTTGTTGTGTGTTGATGGGAATTTTTTTTCTTTCAGGCAACCCTCTGAAATTTGCCTTTGATGCCACCTTGTTCGTGAATAAAATTTAAAATTGTTGGGGGTGAAATCTATTTTTTGTGGGCTGTTTCCGCACATGGGCTTATTAGCAGTGGGGGTGTGGGTAGAAATTCCAAGCCCATTACATCCCACTTCAGTTTCCAGCTGGCATTCATGTGCCACTTTTCCCATTGAAATGAAACTCCCCTCCACGGCACCTACGCTGTCAATTTCTAGATTTCCCTTTTTGTGCTCCTTTGCTTCCCCCTCAGGTTTGTCGACAACCCCCATCTGCTCCCCATCCTTCTTTTGGTTTCGTTCAACTTGCGAGTGTTGTCCTCCTTCTGATAGCTCATGTCGTTCCACGTGGCAGACATTGGTGGCAGCGCAGGTATCCGTTACGCGTAGTGTCGGGTAGAGAGGCTTTGTCCGCTGGACTAAGGGAATGTCCAGTGGTCCGTCGTAGTCAGGTTGACCATTGGTTAAAGCGACATTGTGGGCCTTCATCGCCGGCAGATTCAGTCCGTCGTGGGTCCCTGTTGTGTCAGCGCTTGATGGTCATCGTAGCTCAATCGCTTCCCCGTGACTGCTCGTTTCTTGCGTCTCGTCGTTAGTGAAAGCTCCCCCGGTGTCCTTTATCGGCGTTCCCAAACAGCTGTCGTCGGAGTCTATTTCCTCCGACAACCATATCTCCCTCCGTCGCCAGCAGTTACACTTTTCAAGGCCTCAACTAAGTTCCTCCACTACCTGCACTTGGTATGCTTCCCCCCCAATATCGACACTTACGGTGTGATGGATGGTGGGGCTCCACGGCGTACGGATGAGCACCCTAGCATGGTCCACCCTTCTAACCTCCTCTGTATCGTCATCAACATCCACCAGGTCCCTATTGCGGCCACAATCTGCTGGATGTACTTCCTATCTCAGGCTATAAGTGGAATGCCCCAGTACTGTACCCAAGTTAATCTATGCCCCGTTCTTAGGCTCGGGTGCCATTTTTCCAGCAAGTAGACATGGAGTCTTCTTCCTCCACTACCTCGTTCACCATGCGTTTGGCTGTATCGTCCGTAAGCCCGAGTAAAAGCACCATGTCGTCCCCCATGTACTTCGGGGTTATTTCTACGCCAAAGTCCCACTGTGGGTCTTCTTCAAGTCTATCGTACCACCTCAAGTCTTTCAGTCGCCCAACCCATGCTTGTCTAAACCACTGCTTGTCATGCAGAGGAATATCGAGGAGTAACGATGATCGTGACTCGACTCGCTTGGTAGCCTCCTTGTATAAAACCTTCGGTTGACCAGCATTGTACTTGTCTCTGGCTACTACCGCCGCATACGAGGTCGAGCCCCTTGTTGCTTGATGCTGTCCTCGATGTGGTGCTTCTTTTGGCTGCTTCCCCTCATGCCCGAGTGGTACTGATGGTGCCGCTGTCTTCATTGCCGTGTCTCTCCCATATTTAGGTATGTTCACGTACAACTTCAAGCCTCCGATGACAATCTGGTCCAGTTGCCTCGCTAACTTATGCGCATCGTTCACTCCCTTGAATCTAGCGAAACCGTATCTCCTACCATTCCTGTTTCTCTTCTTTGAGATAAAGATCTCCCTCAAATCGCCCCACTTCCTAAAACTTTGCCACATGTCCTGTTCTGTGATGTTGTCTGGAAATCTTGTGAAGTAGAAGGACGAAACATCCTTCTTGTCCCTCCAGTTTTCCCGTCTGTAGTTTTGTTGTTGACCATCCCTGTTGCCGGAGTATGTCCATCGAGGATCCACATGTAAGCTCACTATCTCTCACTGTTGTCCTACCTCTGGTCCTAACTCTCTCCCACCCCGTGTTTCTCTCTCTACTCATTCTCTCATCCCATATAATAGGAGCAGCAAAGTCTTCGATATGAGATTCAAATTTATGAGAAACAAAATGGAAGTCTGGTCAAAAACATAATTCAGAAGTGTTTGATGATGAAGATAACCATTAAGGTATATTATTCAGTTTAACATCTCTAGAAGCAATGCCTCGCCTAATTACGTGAAAGCAAGTCTTAAAAGGTAATATTGGCACTAAAATTGTATTGGAGAATTGTAAAGGAACTGCAGTTTGGGTAGTTAGTTTGCTCAGTTAGTTAGAGTTAGTTAGTTAGTGACAGCTGTTGACAGCTGTCCTAACTAACTGATTAGTCTATAAATATGAAGCTGTAAGCATTGAGTTAGTTGGGTTAATAAAACTGAATTTCTCCCCTTTTTCATTTCTCTGTTATCAATTCTAATATGGTATCTAGAGCCTAGTTCGATCAAGCGATCAATAATGGCAGAATCAAACAACTCCTTTCCCTCCTCTTCCGTGTTTCCTAATTCGATCAGTGAAAAGCTTGATGACTCCAACTTTCTGTTATGGCATCAACAAGTTAAACCAGCGATCAAATCACACCAGCTTCAATGTTTCATTGCAAATCCTTTGATTCCACCGCAATTTCTTACTAATGCAGATTGTCAAATCGGAAAAGAAAATCAAGTCTGGGAGAAGATTCATGAATACTTCAACAAACAAACGCGAGCTCAAGCAAGGAAATTGAGCACTGAGCTGCGATCTACAATGCTCAAGGATAAGTCGATGCATGCGTTTCTTCCCAAAGTTCAGGAGATCGCTGATTCTCTTGCTTCGGTAGGAAGTCCGATTTCTCCTCAAGAGCATGTCGATGCGCTGCTCAAAGGTCTCCCACGAGGTTATAATTCTGTTATTTTAGTGGTTGAAAGCAAGTTTGAACCTCTTCCGATTGCAGAAATTGAGGCTCTTCTCCTAGCTCACAAGATTATAGTATGGTCATACCGCTTCTCATTGTCATTATCGATATGATCAGAAAGTATCAACCAAATCCTAATTTGACACTTAATGATCGCTCAGTTCCACCTCCTAACTCATATCAGTCAAGTCAGAATTATCAACCAGCCCAAAATTACTTATCTCAGAATTATTCTTCACAGCAAAACACCTCTAATGCTGCTTCTAGACAGACCACTAATGGTTCGCATCCCTCCAATGTTTGATAAATCCTAACAGCTATAAAGCTTCAACCTCTCATCCACCTAGTGCTATGTTGACAAATATCGATCTACAGTCTAATAATTCTAATTAGATCCCTGATTCTGGAGCATCTTTTCATGTTACTGGAAAATCCCAAAATATTCAGCAATTAGCTCCTTTTTTTTTTTTTTTGCACAGCAAAAATCAATATATTATATATGAAATCCAGTACTAGGTGTACTGAAAATACAAAGATAAAAGCAATACAAATACAGTCTGCACCCCATTAGGAGAGACCGAAGGCAGCCCACCAAAGTACAAACCCATCCCCTCTAGGAAAAAACATCCTTTAGATTGGTTGACCAGAAAGTAAAGTGCATGTTGAAGTCCTTCTCCACACATTTTAGCCAGGACCAGGTGTGGAACAAGGCATCATCCATGACCTTTTCAGGAGTGAACGGCTGGTTCTTGAAAAGAATGGCGTTTCTATGAGACCAAATGGAGAAGGACAGGGCTAGCCACCGAAATTCCCATCTTTTGATTGTCCTAGCTTTGCTATTCCACTGGGTGAATTGTAAAAAGTGATTCTTTGGATCCATGGAATGAGGACCCACTCTATTAACCCATCTCATTGTCTCCCACCAAAGACTCCTAGTCTTTTCACAGTTGAACATAAGGTGATAAATCGATTCTTCTTCATGGTCACATAGAGGACAGCTATAAGAAGGCATTGTGACCTGTCTCTTTCTGAGATTGTCCATAGTGGGAAGTCTATTTTTGAAAAATCTCCAAGAAAATGCACTCACTTTTGGAGGAATTTTCAATTTCCACATACAATTAAGAACAATGTCCTCACTATCATTATGGTGAGACTCCTGCAGCACTTTGTAGGCAGATTTTGTTGAAAATATTCCATTAGTGTCTGGCTTCCACCAAAGGATCTCTGCTGGATTGTTGAATGAGAGCAGAATCGATCTCAGCTAGGAAATCAGCTGCCACTTGAATTTCATGATCAAAAAAGTCCCTTCTCCATGATAACTTCCATTCCCACCTACCTTCCACATAATCTCCCATAGAATTGATTGGTGAATTCTGCTGTTTACTGATCAAATATAATTGGGGATATTTTCCTTGGAGATTACAATTTCCCTCCATCCATTTATCCTTCCAGAAACTGATACTGGACCCCCTTCCTACCCTCCATATTAAATTATCAATAAAGCAGTCCTTGTGATGCTACTGAAATATGCTCTTCAAGTCCTGCCACCATTGGGAAGTGAAGTTCCTCCTTGTACCAGAAATCAACTCCTTCCACCCACCATACTTAGAGATTAAGATTCTAGCCCACGGTTGGTCATGATTATTAGCCAGATGCCACCCCCATTTGCCAAGTAAAGCTTCATTAAATAGAGATAGGTCTTTAATCCCTAAACCCCCTTTGTTCTTAGGAAGACAAACTTTGCCCACTTCACCCAAGGAATTTTGTTGGCCTCTTGGTGTCCTCCCCACAGAAGGATAGAAGGTAGATAGGTAAGGCTGAGAGGACAGAATTAATAAGGGTGATTCTGCCCCCCATAGACAGAGTTCTTTGCTTCCATGTTGCAAGTTTAACTTCAAACCTCGTTACAATGGGCTGCCACACGATCCAGCTCTTAGAGGACACCCCAACTGGAATTCCAAGGTAAATAAAAGGAAAGTCCAAAGTATTGCAATTAAGGAATAAGGCAGCTTCCCTGCACCAGCTTACAGATTTACCCAAGCAACCAAAGTGACTTTTAGAGTAGTTTATCTTGAGGCCAGATGCCTCCTCAAAGCACCTTAGAACACATTTTAAGGTTCTAACATTATGCTTAGTTGCATCTCCAAAAAACAGGGTATCATCAGCATATTGGAGGATGTTCACTTCTTCTTTTAAAGATCCCACAAGGTAGCTGCTAAACAGATTCTTGGACACAGCTGACCTCATCAAACCTGTAAGACCTTCCGCTACAATATTGAAGAGGAAAGGTGCAAGGGGATCACCTTGCCTTAGACCTCTCTTAGGGGTAAACTCCTTAGATGGACTCCCATTAACTAAAATGATATGGTTGCAGTAGAAAGATAACCATTTATCCATTTCCTCCACCTTTCACAAAAACCCATCCTCATGAGCATGTAGTCAAGAAAGCCCCAAGAAACCGAGTCATAAGCCTTCTCAAAGTCCGCTTTGAAGACCATGCAAGGTTTACTTCTAGATTTGGCCTCAGCTATAGCCTCATTGGCAATTAAGACACCATGTAGAATGTGTCTCCCCTTCATAAAAGCCGTTTGCCTTTCATCTATAAGGTTTGGTAAAACAGCAGCCAGCCTCTTTGCCAAGACTTTTGCCACAATTTTATAGACACACCCTATGAGGGAGATGGGTCTATAATCATTGAAAGATTGAGGTTCATTAATCTTTGGAATGAGGGCTATAAAGGAAGCATTAGTTCCTTTTGGGAAGGATTCATTGATGTAGAATTCATCCATGAATCTCAAGAAGTCTGGTTTCAAAATCTCCCAAAAGTGTTTAATGAAATTAAAATTGAAGCCATCCGGGCCAGGGCTTTTGTCCCCCCCACACTCCCAAACTGCAGATTTGATCTCCACTTCATTAAATCTGGATACCAGACTTTCTTTGTCTCTTAGATCCAGAGATGGAAAGAAGACACCATCCAGAGTTGGCCTGTTATAGCATTCCTCAAGAAATCTGTCTCTGAAATAAAGGACAGCTGCATCTTTGACCTTGCAAGGTTCATGAATCCACACACCATCCATGAAAATACCTGGAATAGCATTTTTTCTTCTTCTATGGTTGATCAATCTGTGAAAATAAGTAGAGTTGTTGTCCCCTTCTTTTAGCCACGTAACTCTAGCCTTTTGTCTCAACATAGATTCATATGCATAAGCTGCCTCCCACAATTGGACTTGAAGAGATTTCTTAAGAGTGACTTCCACTTGGGATAGAGGTCTGTCATTTGTACCATTCTCCAAAGCATTCAACTCCTTTTTAATCATAATGACTTTTCTAGCATTAGCTTCACCATTTGTTAAACTCCACTGCTTTATGCATTGTTTGAGAAGTTTTAATTTATGGTTCAGGACATATCCTCCCCATCCTGGAGGATGATAATTGCCCCATTGCTGCTAAACTAGGTGCTGGAAACCCTTGTCCTGCAGCCACCAATCCATAACCTTGAATGGTTTTGGCCCCCAATCTATGTTTTTTGACTTCAACAAGATGGGGCAGTGGTCTGAAAAGTCTCTGTCAAGCACATACTGAGTAGAGTCATATGCACAATCTATGTTTTTTGACTTCAACAAGATGGGGCTGAGACACGTCTGGGGCTAAGGTGTAACAACGTGGTCTGGATGCACCCCCCTGACACGTCATCTTCCTTATAGATGAGGCCTCTGTCTGCATGATCCAGAGGTGATGTCTTATTTGCATTCCTGGTTGTCTCAGCAAACTTAGTGTGGCCCGAAAACCTTCTTCCTACACCCACCTTTTTCCTAGAGTAAACCTTGAGGTTATGGGTAGTTTCTTCTCCAAATGATACTGGGCCTTTAATATGCAGGCCCAAATTCTGCATTACCCCTTTTGGCCCCCTATTGTGAGTGCTATTAAACGAACCGTGACTCACTTTAGAAGGGGAATTTAAATTTGTATTGACCGCAGGGCATAGGACTGGGGAAAAATCCTCTGGGTTATGTTGAAGGACCCTAAGGTCAGCGCTTTTGACTCTGTCATCTTCATTGGGGCCAGCGTCTTCTTTTTCCTCATGCGGCAAAGATTTCTGATCATGAGAGGAAGTCCTACGAGCTTCCGTTCCACTTCCATGCAAAGGTTCTGTGAGAGGACCGTTGAGGACCTCCTATCGCGTGGCGCAGTGCATCAGAGTCGCAGCAGGAGGCAGCTCCCTCTGGTGAGATGACACGTCACCATCAGAAGAGACCTCGGAGTCCATGCACCATAGATTGATGGCGTTGGTCCATCTTTGCCGCCGCCCGACCCTCCTGTGTTCCGACGAAGCTCCGTCAGGGACGCTAGTAATGGAGTCTTCGTCGGAATCCTCCATTACCGTCGTGAACGGTGATGGCGATAAAGCTTCTAACTCCGACCACCACCCTCGTTTACCGATAGGTCGAGCTACCTCCTCCTTCAGAAACAAGTGATGCTCCTTGTCGTTAACCAAAGCCTTCATCGATTTGGAGAAGATTGGTTTCTCCTTTGTGCGAATCAGAATCCGCGCGACGTCAAGCCTCGAACGGTCCACTGTCTGCTCATCGAGTTCAACAATCTCTCCAAATGTCGAAAGCAAGGTCTGAAAGTGCTTTGCTTCCCATATCTCCAGAGGAACACCCCAGATATGAATCCATATCAGCCTGAATTCAGTCTTCATCTCCGGCGTCCATTTCTGGATGGAATGAATGGTTGACACTCCGTTGGATTGTTCTCTACGGTTTAGTTTGTCTGCTTTAGCCTCATCCATATCTTGGAGAATAATGGCGTCGTCCCCCCAGTATGAGACCTTCACATCCATACCTACCATCTCCTGAACCTCATCCACCGCCTTCTCAAACATACCTCTATTTTTTAAACGGCCCACCCAGAGATTATCCAACCAGTTAGTTTTGTCCTTCCCAGTTTGAATGACTACAGATACGTCAGGAACTTCTGGTCCCTTCTTCCCCATCAAAGGCATCGTAATCTCCATCTCTTTCGGCTTATGGTCGAGCTTGACAGCTTCAGCGTACGATTTCATACCAGTGGAGGTCGTGCTGTTGATTCTGGCTTGTTTGTTTTCCATATGGTCCATGGATACCTTCCTTGCTCGAACCACTTCACCCCCTGTTCTCCCCACTTCCTTTTTACCTCCTCTCTGAAACTTGGGTTTGTTGACAAACAACTTCTTCCCTTCTATGTAGATTTTGTTGTCCAGTTGTCTCTCCAACCAGCCTGCATCCTCCACTCCTTTGAAGCGGACAAAACCATAACGTTGACCCTATTTATTCTTTGATTGAGGTATAAACACCTCCCACACTTTTCCCCACTCCTGGAATAGATTCCAGAGGTAAGTTTCGTTCACAGAGTCTGGGAAATGAGAGAAATAAAAGGATGTGATGTCCTTATTGTTTTTCCATGATAGAGCTCTGTGTTTCTCTCCTATCAGATGAGCGTGAGAAACATATTGTCGAGGTGATCCTATTCTTTTCTGTAGTCGAGCCTTCCTTCTACCTTCCACTTGAATCCACGGGTGTTCGTAGTGGGTGTTATCGCTGTCTCTGGGATTGGTCTCTGTTTTGTTGTAAGCTGTTTCGTTGATGACATGACCTCTGCTCCTCCGATCCTCCTTGCTCGTTGTGAAACGAGCCCTTCCATAAGGAAACTCATGCAGGTGTCTAGTAGTCGAGCGTCCTCTCTCTCTCTTAGGATTCCTCTCAGAAACCGACACTCCCTTTCTCCTTGATACTCTCTCTCGCTCTGTGTCTAGCGTTGTCTCTCTCACTCTCTCCATCTCTGAATCTCTGTCTCTCTCGTTCTCTGATTCTCTTTCCCTCACGTTCGCTCTCTCTAACTCTGTTTCTCTCTCTCTCTCGTTCTCTCTCTCTGTTTCTCTCTCTAACCATCTCTCTTATCCAAGTTTTTGAAGGACCTGACCAGATCTTCATTGGTAATGGTCAAGGTCTAAATATTTGATCCACTAGTTCCTCTCATTTTATTTCCCCTCATAATTCTAAAGTTTCTTTGTCTCTTAATCAACTTTTACATGTGTCATCTATTACTAAAAATCTTATGAGTGTAAGTAAATTTGTTAAAGATAATCAAGTTTACTTTGAATTTCATTCACATTTCTGTGTTGGTAAATCTCAGGTTTCCAATGAGATCTTACTTCAAGGCTCTGTTGGACCTGATGGACTCTATTCATTTCCAAATCTTCAACTACAAAGCTTTCCATTCAACTCATCACCAGCTTCCTATTTTGTTTCCAATTCCAGTGATTCTAATTCTGTTTTTCCTAATTGTACAAATTCTGTTGCTTCTGTGGAGACCAAGTCAAGCAACCTATGGCATGCTAGACTTGGTCATCCAAATTTCCATGTAATGAAACTTATACTACAGCAATGTAATATACAACTATCCAATAAAAATGCTGTTGATTTTTGTGCATCTTGCTGTGTAGGAAAGTCTGACAGACTTCCTTCTTCTCTGTCTAATATTGTTTGCTCTGCTCCTTTAGAGTTAATTTACAGTGATCTTTGGGGACCTTCTCCTGTTACTTCCACCAATGGCTTTTTATATTACATAACCTTTGTCGATGCCTTTTCAAAGTATACTTGGATTTATCTCTTAAAGAATAAATCTGAAACTTTCAGTATTTTTCAACAGTTTAAGGCCATGGTAGAACTTAAGTTTAATGCCAAAATTAAAAATCTCCAAACTGATTGGGGAGGAGAGTTTAGACCTTTTGCCCCTTTTCTAGCTAAACTTGGCATAAACCACAGATTGATATGTCCACATACTCATCATCAAAATGGAGTGGTGGAAAGAAAACATAGACATATAGTTGAGTCAGGCCTTACACTTCTCAAACATGCATCCTCAACTCTTAAATTTTGGGACTATGCTTTCACTACAGCTCTTTTTCTAATAAACAGATTACCATCATCCTCCCTTAACTTTGATGTACCCTATACTGTGCTTTTTAAACAACCACCTGATTACAATGTTTTAAAGACTTTTGGTTCTGCCTGTTTTCCCTTTCTTAGACCTTATAACAGACATAACTTTGATTATAGGTCACAAGAATGTCTCTTCTTAGGGTACTCAACCTCACACAAAGGCTATAAGTGCTTTTCATCTTCAGGAAGACTGTTTATCTCTAAAGATGTTGTCTTCAATGAAATCAGATTTCCATATACTGATTTGTTTGAGTCATCTTCTGTCTCTTCTACTATTCCCTCATCTTCTACTCATTTTTCTCAGTTCCATTCCTCTGGTTCACTCTCCACAGGTCACTTCTACTGTTTCTTCTCCACTGCTTCTATTGAGACTTTTGTTTCTGTTGACAATTCCGTTTCTGTTGAGAATTCTGCTTCTTCTCAACCAGTTTCTGTTGATAATTCTGTTTCTAATCACGATTTACTTTCTGATGGTGGTTCTAATACCGGTTCTGTTGAGCATTCAGTTTCATGGTTCTAATGCTGGTTCTGTAGAGCATTCAGATTCCAACCCTGATATTCATTCTCCTTTACCTGCCATAACTACTAATGCTCACCCTATGCAAACTAGATCAAAATCTGGAATTTTTCAACCCAGAATTAATCCTACAATTCTTCTCACTCATTGTGAACCAAAGTATTAAGCATGCCATTTCTGATCCCAATTGGCTGCATGCTATGCAGCAAGAATACTCAGCTCTCTCATTAACAATAATACATGAGATCTAGTCCCTCTTCCTCCAAACAGAAGGGCTATTGGATGTAAATGGGTTTTCAGGATGAAGGAAAATTCAGATGGATCTCTTAACAGATACAAAGATAGACTAGTGGCTAAGGGTTTTCATCAAGTTCAAGCATTTGACTTCAATGAAACATTTTCTCCAGTCATAAAACCTGTCAATATTAGACTCATTATTACTCTAGCATTGACTCATAATTGGGATCTCTTTCAACTAGATGTCAACAAAGCATTCCTAATCGATACTCTTGAAGAATCTGTCTGTGTCACAGCCACCTGACTTTGTAAACTCGCGCTCTGGTTTGTATGCTTAAAAAGGATATCTTTATGGCTTAAAACAAGCCCCTAGGCAATGGTTTGACAAACTACAATTCACTCTTCTTCAGTTTGGCTTCAAAGCAAGCAAGTGTGACCCCTCATTGTTTGTTTACACAGCTCAACATCAAACTGTTTATCTCCTGGTATATGTTGATGACATAATAATTACTGGTAGCTCTTCTATGCTGATCCAGAAACTTACCTCTAAACTGAATTCCAGCTTTGCTTTTAAGCATCTTGGAAAATTGGACTATTTTTTGGGAATTGAGGTCAAAGCACTGCCTGGTAACTCTCTTGTTCTCACTCAGAGCAAGTACATCAGAGATCTTCTTCAAAAGACAAAGATGACAGAGGCTCAGCCTATCTCCTCTCCAATGACAACTACCTGCAAGTTGTAATGACTTATTTTCGGATCCTACTTTTTACAGATCAGCTGTGGGAGCCTTACAGTATACTACAATTACTCGACCAGAAATAAGCTTTGCAGTTAACAAGGTCTGTCAATTCATGGCTAATCCATAGGACATTGGACAGTAGTCAAGAGAATTCAAAGACATCTAAAAGGGTCTCTCTCTCATAGACTTCAACTAAGACCTGCTATATCAGGTCAACCTATACCTCTTAGAGGTCTTTGTAATGCTGACTGGGCCTCAGATGTTGATGACAGAAGGTCAACATCAGGAGCTGCAGTTTATCTAGGACCTAATCTCATTTCCTGATGGTCAAGAAAACAACAAGTTGAAGCCCAGTCAAGTACTGAGGCAGAATACAGAAGTTTAGCCCAAGTAACAGCAGAGATTTTATGGATTCAGACTCTCTTGTCTGAATAAGGTGTTCCTTTTAAAACACCAGTGATTTTTTGTGATAACCAAAGTTCTGTAGCACTGACTCACAACCCTGTTCTCCATACAAGGACCAAACACATGGAAATTGATGTGTTTTTTGTCAGAGAAAGAGTTCTAACCAAGCAGCTGATTGTTCATCACATTCCTGGTCTTGATCAGTGGACTGATGCTTTAACAAAACCCTTCTCTCCAACCAGGTTTCAGTTTCTAAAAGGCAAACTCAATGTGATTGATCTTTCTTCTAAGTCTCAACCACCTTGAGTTTGAGGGGGGGTATTGAAGTATTGTAAAGGAACTGCAGCTATTACTGCAGTTCTGGGTAGTTAGTTTACCTGAGTTAGTTTGTTCAGTTAGTTATAGTTAGTTATAGTTAGTTATAGTTAGTTAGTTTGGGACAGCTGTCCTAACTAACTGATTAGTCTATAAATATGAAGCTGTAAGCATTGAGTTAGTTGGGTTAATGAAACTGAATTTCTTCCCTTTTTCATTTCTCTGTTATCAATTCTAATAAATTGGAACAGGTAATAAAACAACCACAGATGCATAGAATATCATGATGATACATGAAATCTAAGAATCAAACACATATTTCTGTATACGGTATGGGAAAATCTATCCAGTACCTTAGATCTGCACTTGTTCATTATATCAATAAATTCATTTCTCCCAATTCCTGTAAGTCTTAAAACATCTGCAGCACTAAAATTTGGGATGCTGTCATAAGGTTGCTCTGCAAATAATTCAAGCATGCAGAATTTTTTAGGCCAGCTCATTTGCAAGCAAATGTTTACTATTCTGCATCTTAATTAACCTATAGCACACAAGTGAACAAGTACTAGATAGAGTTCTTTGATCAGGAAGAAAATATAAACTCCCATAGACTAAGTAAAAAACTAAATAAGCAGCTCAAATAATAAAAAACTAAATAAAACCAAATAGGAATATTGTCCTCTACACTACCACAACTGTGTAACTTAGGAAAAGCCCAAAGGCATTAGCAGCTCAAATATATACAAAATATCATAAATATTATTAATGAGTCAGAATATCTTAGAGTATCTTGAATGATCTCTTAGGAGTGGTTTTCATATTTTGTTATATTTCATCATTTTTGCCTTATTTAATTAGGTATTCTACTGTTAGGAATAAATATAAATAAGCGGTTTTACACAATCTCTCTCTGAGTCCAAATTTTTTAATCACCATCTCCTCGATCATCACACTGAAATTGTTGTGATTGAGATTGAGATTAACCCTAACATATGTATATTTCAATTATTCCTTACTTTGGTTCTCCGTTAGACTAGGATTGTCTGACTGTGGAACCAGCAGTAAGGTATACTTTATATGTATATCAGTACCTCTGGTACTTCATTTTATATAAATACTATATTATCTTTGCCAATCCAAAAAAAAAAATCAAAGTTCTAACACACTCTGTAGCTTATCCCATCAATATTCACTGCCAAATTACCAAGAATCGGGAACACCAAATAATTTCCATAATTATTTTCTTTCTTCAAACAATTAGTCATCCCTCTTATAATGTTCTTCTTATACCCCTCCACTATCTTTCTTCTAACACAGAAATATTTATTTCCAAGAGCATACTCAGCAAAACCACAAATCTTGAATGCCAATGCCCAACAACAGTTGCTCTGGCCAAATTGGCTTTTAGATCCACATCAGGTTTAATAAATATTGAGCACACACTTCATCCCCAAGTTTACACAAATATTATTTGGCTTTCTGCCTACTAGACCATACATACTCACTACTAATCACACTTCATCATGTAGGATGAGTCTGCACCCTCAATTTAGACAAGGTAGCATTTTCCTATGAACAGGGGGGAAGAAGCAGATTTACCATTTCAGAGACAATTTCCGTCACTTCAAGGGCTAACCAAGAACATTATATCCAATAGAAAAGTTCAATTCTATCCTATAGAAAAGTTTTTACAAGTCAACATTATACTTCTTACTATCAATCTGTATTATGAACATAATTATCAATTCAAGATCAAAGAAAATGACCAACTCTTCCAGTTCCAACCATTCAAGTTACAAAAGAACACAGTCATAAATATTCTTACAAATACTATTCATTTGGTAGTCAACAATCTGGATAAGAGGGCATGATTTTACATACAAGTCACTCAATTGCAAGCTATGCTATATGCAGCAAATATTAATCAGGTCTCATCATGAAGAAATAATGCATTTGAGAATTGCAACAAGCAAGTAAAAAGTTACCATTTCTCATTACTTCAAAAATCATATCACAATAATATCTGAATGGCGATACTCTCATTACACGGCAAATATACTCGGCCAGATGATAAGGAAATAGCTGCAAGTGAAAAAACAAGCATATTAAATGCGGATGCATTGCAACAAAAGCAGAAGATGAGCTCACTGCTTAATATCCAGGTTCTGAATTCCTTGTCTTATTGGGTTAGTGTACCCCTTAAACTCTATTTAATGAAATTTTAATTATAAAAGAAATGCCCAACATCCAGGAAGTGGTAGTGTAGTAGCTATATCTGGCATTCATTGATCCAAGTACACAGATGAGAGTTTTTTTTTTCCTTTACAAAATGACAAGTTAATATAGTTAAACTATTTACTATTAACTAAAGTTGGTCCTAAAACAAAAGAGAAACAAAGTCCAGATTTCAATTACAGTGTTGTAATTTTTGTTTTGAAGCATTAAAACTTCAATTTTCTCCCAAAAAAATTTGGCTAAAATGTAATTTTGGTCCCTTATCTACATGTTAGGTTTCAGTTTGGTCCTTTATGTTTAAAAAGTTCCACTTTGGTCCTTTAAAGTGTCTCCGTTAGACCAAATTGGTCCTACTATCAATTTTTGGCACTAACAGTGTCAATTTTGGCTGACATGGCATCTTCACAGTTTGCCACGTGTCACCAAGCTGACCAGATTAGCATGATAACTAACGGAAGGACCAATTTGGTCTGATAGAGAAACTTTAAGGGACCAAAGTGAAACTTTCTAAACTTAAAGGACAAAATTGAGACTTAAAATGTAGTTAAGGGACCAGTTATCGATTTTAGCCATAAAAAATTCTATCAACAAATTGTTGTGATTACTGAACATCTAATAATGTATTTGAAATACAGTTTCAGAATCAGATAGCATTCAGTCAAGGACATACAGCAAGATTCTTCCGCAAGTAACGCATCATCTCTTCATAATATTCACTTTCTTTACAAACTTTACGAGCATAACAACTATTCCATTGAAGTCTCTTCTTTATGCAACTTTCAATTATCCTGCACAAAATTTTCATTACCAACAAAAAGAAAAGGCAATATTGAGATTGTCATTGTCAAAAAGAAAGTAAATTGGATAATTACTCATACAGTGCTATGTAGGTGGTTTGAACAGCTGCAAAGAAGGCCACCAGAAACACTGGTGAGGAAAGTAAATTGTATGGTTTTTAACACTGTGAAAGGGGGTAGAAGAAGACCAAGAAGGACATTGGAGAAAATTGTAAAGGGATCTCATGGTGAACAATATCCTTGAGAATTTGGTATTTAATTGAACCCAATGGCTTTGTGTGATCCATATAGTCAATCCCACCTTGTTTGTGGAGGATAAGACTTTTGTTGATGTTATCGCAGTTATACAGTACAATGTAATTACAGTAATTAGGGTAAAATTGTAAATCTTTGTGAACACTTTTAGAATTAATTAGGGTAAAATTGTAAATCTTTGGTGGACTTTGATGACGATGTGGAAGAAAGGCGGAGGTTGGACAGGGCAAGGATCCTTATCAAAATCCCTTGGCGACCGTTAATCCACCATTCAGTAGCAGTCCTCATCGGCGGCGAAACCCACATAGTTCAGATGGTGGAAGAAACTCACAGCGCAGAAGGAAGGCGAGCCCGACACCGGCGGAGCTTCTCCGGGTCATCGGAAGAAATTACGTCCGACGTTAGCGACTTCGACACACCATTGACTGGGTACAGTGGTCCTTCGCCGAGGTTTCTCGCCACCAAAGCCATGGATGGAAGCAACGTCCATTGGGTTGAGAAAATACCAAGCAGTCTCCCAGGGAATGAATACCCAACGGGTATTGAAGGAAGTAGCAAGGCACACGGCTCTATACCTGACCAGTGCGTGACAAAAAGTGACAAGGGGAAAACCATCGCGCTCGAAGCTGGCCCAATGTCGGAAGAAATTGCCATTAGCGGTGAAGGTGCAGGTGGGAACGCGAATAGCACTGCCAACTCAAGGGGAAAAAAAGGAAAGTGAGTTGTGTGAGCTGGTGGGGTGCACGGAAAGCATTTATGGAAAAGCAGAATATGTCTTGGAGATTGGTCAAAAGGAGGCTGAGAGTCAAAATCACAACGGGTCACAAAAAACTTCATTCAAAAACTCACGTGACCCACACTTGGAACCTACTGGGCCTAATCCTGATTTGGGCCTTACCATCCACACGGAAGGAGCAGTTTTAAATTGTGAAGGGGAAAAACACCAAGAGCAGGTAGCGGAGACGGGGAGCGATTTTAAGGTGTATGTAAGGGCCAGGGGGTGCAGAAAGAGAGTGGCCCAACCGAGCAGGACAGAATATTTACCTGTAAAAACAAAAGCTACACATCCCCAAAAACAACCCCGACAAGGAATGCAAACAGCAATTAGAGGCAACGAAGGATACTCAGCCCTCTCAGTTTCAGATTATGATTCAGACTCAATAGATCCTAACTTACAGCCAGAACAAACGAATACATCAAAAAGTAGGGACCAATGTAGCAACAAATTTATCGAAGAAGCAACAAATTTATCGAAGAAGCAACAGCGCAATGGGAAATGGCAAAAGATTTGGGGATGACATGGGGGTCAAAACAACCAAAAATCATTGAAAAAATTTCTTCAATGGAGATAATAGACAGGAACAACGCAGAGTTACTGGGAAAAAGAATTAGTTCATCATGAATATTCTATCCTATAATGTCAGAGGATTAGGGAGAGGGGTGAAATGGACAGCTATCAGAAGACTGGTCCAGAAACACCATGTTGACTGTTGTGCATTCAGGAGACGAAGAAAGATCATATAGATAGGGCCATGTGCATATCTCTATGGGGGGACAGCGATATGAATTGGGAATCTCAGTCGACGATTAACACAGCTAGTGGACTTCTTTGCGTATGGAACAAACAAACTTTTAAAGGGGAAATGAGGGTTTCCGGTAGGGGATATATCCTATTGGAGGGCACGTGGACTCAAGAGATGCAGAAAATTTTCATTGTGAATGTATATGCACCATGTGATGCAGCCTGTAAGCGCATCTTATGGGATTCCATTAGGCAACTTAAGAGCCTGGCACCCACTGGCCTTTGGTGTATTTTGGGTGACTTCAACAGCATCAGGCACCCATTTGAGAGAGTGAGTATGACTCAGAGGGAGGGGGATCTCAGTAGTACTATAGAGTTCAATGACTGGTTGGCGGTAGGGGTGGAAATGAGTCGAACAGCTTGTCGAGGGCTTTTGGCTCGGCCTATGTAAGGCTCGGCTCGGCTTGGCTTGTTTACTATAAAGGTCAAGCTCAAGCTTTTTAAAAAGTCTTTTTAGATAAAAAGGCCAAACTCAAACTATAAAAAAAGCTTATTAAGCTTGACAAGCCGGCTAATAATAATAATAATAATAATAATAATAAATTTATTTTATCAAATTTTATCTTATCCAGATTTTATTCTATCTAGATTTTATTTTATCCAGATTTTATTCCATCTAGATTTTATTTCGTCTAGATTTTATTTCATCCAATCTTATCTTATCTTGTCCAGATTTTATTTTATTTCGTTTGTGGGCTTAGACTTAAAATAGATTTGTGAGCTTTGGGGCAGAGGACCTATATAATAGCACCAAGGTTTTAGTTTAGGAAGTTTTTTTTTTTGGAGAGGAGAATAATTCTAGGATTTTAGAATTCCAGTTTTTATTACTATTCATGCACACTGTTCACGTAGAATAAAATTCGTTTTCTACAATTTCGTTTCGACTTCAATCTACAATTTTGTTTCTACTGATTAATGGAAGGCTAAGTCTCCAACATTGTTTTCTCTTGAGGATCAAGCACAACTCTCTTTGAGGTTTTGTTATTACTATTGAATACTGATCAGTTTTTCCTCTTCACCAATTACGTTGTATTTGTTGCTATTAATCCATGCATGCTTAGTGCTTGATTAATTATCTTTACGCTTAATTTACGTTCATGCTTAATGATTAGTTTCGTTCATGATTAATCGGTGTATGTGTTGTTTAATCACATAATGACAACCTTATGTTATTTTCGCTTAGTAATTTAATTTAGGGTTGGATTAAGTGGTTGAACTGATTAAGGATAAATTCTCGTAACCTAGGATAAGAAACTTGCTTGTGAATCAAGGGGAAACATGTTTTAATTCTGTTATTTTCTAATTCAAATTTGTTTGCTGTTTAATTTACAAAAACAAACAGCCCCCCAATTCATTACTGTTTTATTACTATCTGTTATGAACATTTGGTTGACCATTGCTCATTGGAAGACGACCTAGGATCACTTCCTAGATACTGCATTTTTAATGTTTATTTGATTCGGGTACGATCTCGATCAATAATATATAAGATACGGCTTGAGTAGACTAAGATGAAATTATTGTAGACATATTTTTTAAAAAAATATTTAATATAATTATATATTCAAAAAATTGGATTAAAAATTGTTAATTTAACTAATAATAATTTTTGTTTGGCTATATTAGTGTAAATCATCTCTAATCCATACATTTTTTAATATTATGCTCTTTTTATTTTCTTTTGATATACTTTGTGCTTTAATGACTTGAATTCAATATGATTTTGTTTATCAATTATTTTTGGATTTTTACATTACTTATACGAAATTTTATAAGTTTATTTTTTTAGTTAGGCTCATGGGCCAAGCCAGGCTTTTATGTAAGCCGAGCCGAGCCTTAAAAAAAAGCCTATGACAGATAATGAGCCAAGCTCAAGCCTTACGTATTCAACTCAAGCCGAGCTCAAGCCTAGTAAAGCTTGGCTTGGCTTGGCTCATTTCCACCCCTAGTTGGCGGACCTAGCAGTAGAAGAAGTGTCATGCGTAGGAAGATCGTTTACTTGGTTTAGACCAAACGGGACTGCAAAAAGCAAACTTGACAGATTTTTCGTCTCCGATGAATGGATTTCAAAATGGACTGGATCTACGCAGTTTATTTTGAATAGAAATTTTTTGGACCACTGTCCTATTTTGCTTAGGGCTAAATTTGTGGATTGGGGACCCAAACCCTTTAGGGTTATGGACTGCTGGCTGAAAGATATGGCATTCCAGAATCTAGTCAAGGAGACCTGGTCAAATACACAACCAAGGGGGTGGGGGGGGGGGTAAGCTTTAAAAATCAAATAAACGGGGCCAGAATAGAGAGAGAAATGCATAGAGAGAGAAACACTGGGTGGGGGAGAGATAGGTCTAGAGGAAAGGCATTTCAGAGTGACGGAGTGAATCCCAGGGAGGCAACCCGACGGGTTTATGCCAGAAACAGAGGAAAAGCCCAGCAACACTATGTTGTGACGAACTGGAGAGATAATAAGGATATCACATCCTTTTATTTCACCCGTTTCGGAGATGATGTTACAGAAAGGGAGCTATGGTATCATTTCAAGAAGTGGGGAGACGTCCGGGAGATCTTCATACCAAACCGAAGAAACTACATGGGAAGAAGGTATGGACTTGTCAGATTCAAAGGGATACGAGATACGAGATACACGGCAAGGCAGCTGGATAACATAGTAATTGGCGGGCTGAAGCTATATGTTAATATCCCTAAGTTCGGACGGGAACAGCCAAGGAAGGAGGAAACAGGCAGTAAACCACAGAATTATAAGGAGGAGACTCTAACAGAGATTGATCGCGCCAGACAAACAAACCAGACAAAACCATTTTCCTACCTGGATGCGTTGACACGCACTAACTGGGTACCGAGACATCGAATGGCTCCCAACAGCCAACCCAACAGTCGTGGATCCTCAACATCTTCGGTCCACATTGAAATTGGGCCAGAAGACACCAAATGGTTGAAAGATGCGTGGATAGGACGATTAAAAAACCCAGCAATGTTTGAGAGGGTGGAGGATGAGATATGGTGGCCGACAGGACTAGACTTAAAGCCCAAATACATAGGTGATGACTTAGTTCTACTCTTTGATCTCACTGACGAGGTGGCAGAGCAAGTCATGGATAGTGGAATAGACGGAGGCACTCCGTTATTCTACTCCTTGGAAAGATGGAGCCCGAACATACGAATAGGAAATAGGCTGACCTGGGTTCATGTTTGGGGAATTCCACTTCAAGCTTGGAGTATGAAACATATTCAGAAGATGATGGCGGTTATGGGTGAAATGGTTGACATGGACGATGATGCGGAGGATAAACGACGGCTGGATAGAGCAAGGGTGCTCATTAAGACCCCATGGAGGCCGACAATACAACACACCATTAACGTGCATGTTGTAGAGGAGTGCGGGAGTGTCTATCACGACCGTAATGGGAGGGATCGAAGCATAGGAGGATCGTTGGAGGAAATCAACTCCGATGATATCCACCTGGACTGCAACACGCCAGCCTCGACGGAGAAAGGGAGGTTCGAAGAGGTTCCGCACCGTTGGACGGAGAAGATGTCGGGGACGATGATAACCGAAAACCAGTGGAGAAACGAATTACCCAATAGTCAAAGAAAATGCTCTTACCCACTGGTTATCGATGCTGACCGGGAGTCGTTTGGTGAAAAAAAGCAGCAACCCGAGGCCGAACAGAAAGATACCCAATTGCGGATAACAACGGTCACCGACAACAGTGACGTTGAAGCCAAACAAGGGCAGGCATTGTGCGAGGACACTCTCATCATGGCAGAAGAGCCTCAGAACTTTCATGAAAATGGAAATTTGGAGAAGGGGGAAAGTAGCGGGATAAGTAATGAAGAGGAAGCACGTGACGAGCCACAGCTTGAAGACAGCTGGCAGTCACGTGATATTTTTAAAAAAAAGGAAGCAAATGTAGTGACTGAAGGAAACTCTCTGGGGCAGGATTGCGTGGGTGTTAGTGGGCCACCTAACAGGATGGGCCTCAGTCCAGATAAACAGGTTTTGATACTTCACACCCCCAATGGAAAAGCAAGTAGTGTGGGCCTCAATCCAAAAAATAGCAAAGAGAAAACGGAGAACAGGTGGCTGATGTACTCAAGACAAAGGAGGGGCCAAAAGAAATCCCTTTTGGGCCATTTTGATTCAACATCGACGAGAGAAATGCATGGACCTAATCCACAAAATCAGTTCACACACACCGGGATACAGCAAGGGACACTACATGGTGCAGGCCCGTTACACAGCTGCAACACATCTGTCCATAATGATGGTTTAGGTGCAAACTCAGAATCCAATAACCAGCATAATCAAGAGGCAGTTTACATCTGGAGCAAGGCTAAACAATTGGGGGTTTCAGGTGTGGAGGAGGAGAATATAGTTATTGAAAAAATTAACCAGATGGAAGAAAGAGACAAGACAGAAGCGGAAAGGCGGGGTGACAGCATAAGGAATCAATGAATATAGTTTCATACAATGTTAGGGGATTGGGGAGGGGTGTAAAGTGGGCAGCAATTAGAAGATCGAGAAAAATGGAGGCTGCGGATATGATTTGTATTCAAGAAACAAAGAAAGAAATCATTGACAATGCTATGTGTCAGGCGGTATGGGGGGATGTAGAAGTTTCATGGGAAATGCAGCCTGCTACCAACATAGCAGGTGGAATAATGTGCATGTGGTGTGAAAAATCTTTCAGGCTCCACAGGAAAGTAAGTGGAAATGGCTTTATACTCTTGGTGGGGGAATGGATTAGTGAATCACAGCAGGTCCATATAGTTACTATTTATTCCCCGTGTGACATCCATAATAAGAGACTTCTTTGGGATAATGTAAAGCAGCTAAAAGAAGCAACACCTGGGGGGTTGTGGAGTATCTTCGGAGATTTCAATTCCATCAGGGACCCAGATGAAAGATTTGGCAGTTGCCAAAGGGCATCAGCAGACAGCAGCATCAACGAATTTAATACATGGATTGATGATTTGGAGGTTCTTGAGGCACCATGGATGGGAAGAAAATTTACCTGGTACAAACCTAATGGTGCTTCCAGGAACAGGTTGGATAGGTTTCTAGTATCCCCGGAGTGGCTAGGAAGATGGCCTGCAAGCGTTCAGACTACTCTTGCCAGAAATTTCTCAGATCATTGTCCAATTATACTCCGATCTAAGGCTGTTGACAGGAATCCTAAACCTTTTAGGGTTTTGGACTGTTGGCTATCAGACAGTTCATTTAAGAAACTTGTTCACCAATGTTGGACATCTCATCAACAACCAGGATGGGGAGGATATGTTCTCAAAGAAAAATTTAAGAGATTAAAACAGAGGATGAAGAGTTGGAACAAGGAACAATACGGTTATACTTTCAAAAAGGTTAAAAAGATTGAATCAGAACTAAATAAATTGGAGGAAGACACCATCCAGAGGCAGCTATCTGTACAAGAAGACATGAAGAGAAAACAATTACAGGAAGCCTTATGGGTTGCGGTCCAAGCTCATGAATCCATGTTGAGGTAGAAAGCAAGATCGAGATGGATCAAGGATGGTGATTGCAATTCACGCTACTTTCACCTATTGATGAGTGCTAATTGAAGGAATAATGCTATAAAAGGGCTCATGCTTGATGGACAATGGATAGATGAGCCTCAAAAGGTGAAGGAGGAAGTCAGGGCTTTCTTTTCACAAAGATTTCAAGAAGCGGATTATTGCAGACCCAGGCTTGATGGTATTAATTTTCAGACCATCAACCAACATCAGAATAATATGTTGGTGGCTCCTTTCCAAGAAGAGGAAGTAACGCAAGCTGTTTGGGATTGTGGGAGTGACCGATGCCCGAGGCCTGATGGTTTCAATTTCAAGTTCATAAAGAAGTTTTGGCACCTGTTCAAACCTGATGTCCTTCGCTTTTTAGACGAATTTCATGCAAATGGTGTTTTCCCTAGGGGATGTAATGCATCCTTCTTAGCATTAATCCCCAAAGTGTCTGAGCCACATATCCTGAATGATTATCGACCTATCTCCCTTATAGGTTGTATGTATAAGATTGTGGCGAAACTATTGGCTAAAAGATTGAAGGAGGTGATGTCATCCATCATTAACGAGGCCCAATCTACTTTCATTGAAGGGAGGCATTTACTTCATAGTGCACTCATAGCGAATAAGGTGATAGATGAAGCAAAGAGGAGTAACAAATCATGTCTTGTCTTCAAAGTGGATTATGAAAAGGCATATGATTCGATTTCATGGAATTTTCTGGTGTACATGCTGAAGAGAACAGGTTTTAGTCCGAAATGGGTCAAGTGGATTGAAGGGTGCGTGAAATCCGCATCTATTTCTGTTTTAGTGAATGGTAGCCCGACAACTGAGTTTCTACCTCAAAGGGGTCTTAGGCAAGGGGATCGATTGGCACCTTTCCTATTTAATATAGTTGTTGAAGGTTTGACGGGGTTGATGAGGAGAGCTATAGAGGAAAATCTGTATAAGGGATTCCTAGTTGGTGCCAATAATGTGCCCATCAGCATCCTACAATATGCTGATGACACAATCTTTTTCGGAGAAGCATCTTTATTTTTGCTCAGCAAAAATAAGAATATATATATATAAATGAGTACCAGAGGTACTATAATACATGAAGATGCTATGAATACAACAGATTCAGAACACTAAGAATTTGTCTGAAGCCATAGGATAAAAATACATGCCCTGCATAGATAAATGATCCTATTACACATATTATCCCTCCCTAGAATTAGAAAGCTGCTTTGAGCTGTGAAGACCAGGAGCTAAATGACACTGTGAATCCCTTCTCCATATTCTTGAGCCATGACCAAAATAGAAAAATGGCATCATCCATGACCTTGCTTCCATCGAAGGAGTGGTTATGAAATACTACCCCATTACGATGCTTCCAAATGACCCATGTGAGCGCTACCCACCAACTCTTCCACCTTCTAGCTCTTACTCCATCAGCAAATCTGTTGTCGTGTTGCAGAAAATGATCTTTGGGATTATGAGGGAATGCACCCAAGGAGTTTACCCATGACTGAGTTTCCCACCAAAGAGGTAATGTTTTTGTGCAGTGAAAAAATAGATGAGCTGCGTCTTCCTCCGAGCTATTGCATAATGGGCATCTTGAGTCGTTTAACTCCACTTGTCGAACTCTAAGGTTTGTTCTTGTTGGCAAACGATTTTTAATGAGCCTCCATGCAAACACTCTTGATTTACTAGGAATCTTGAGGTTCCATAAGTCCACATAGGACCTATCTTCGGGAGACTCCCCTACTGCTTCCATGAGTAACCGGTATGCAGATTTAGTGGAGTAATTTCCACTCGGGTCGGCTTTCCAAACCCATACATCTGGTCTATCTTGGTGAATTGTAACTTGAGCTACCTCCTCTAGAAATTCAGCTGCCACCCCAATTTCATTATCAAATAAAGGCCTCCTCCATCTAAAATTCCATTCCCACCCTGCATCTTGTTGGCTCCCCATACTGCTGATACTTTGGTGATGCTGACTGGAAATGTGATATAATCTGGGATACTTTGACATTAATGAGCCACCAGCGCCTACCCACGGATCCTCCCAAAATCTGAATAAATCTCCACGCCCCACTCTCCATTCTGTTTGGTTTCTAAATACTGATGCATTCTGCTGCTGATTAATCTGCAGCAAATCCTTCCACCAGGAGGAAAATAGACTGCTCCTTCTTTCTTCAACAATGGATCTCCACCCTCCATACTTCGAAATTAGAATTCTGGCCCACAAATCTCCCTGATTCTGAAACAACTCCCAGCTCCACTTTCCTAACAGCGCTGTGTTAAAAGCCCGAAGGCCTTTTATGCCAAGACCGCCTTTGTCTTTTGGGAGGCACACGGTCTTCAAATTGACCCAGGCAATCTTACGCTGCTCCAAATCTCCTCCCCATAGGAATGAACGCTGAATTCTGGTTAACTTGTCAATGACTTTGTCCAGAATCCTGAAAAAAGATAGCAGGTATATAGGAAGCGCTGTTAATACAGAATTTATCAAGGTGACTCTCCCTCCAAAGGAAACGTATTTTTGTTTCCAACTAGCTAACTTTCTTTTGCACTTCCGAACGACAGGCTCCCAGATTGCGCTGTGTCTTGGATTAGCCCCAATTGGGATACCAAGATAAACAAATGGCATAGACAGCACACTACTATTTAAATAATCAGCAGCTTCTTTCCTCCAATCTTCAGATTTGCAAATTGTCCCAAATTGACTCTTTGCAAAATTAATTTTAAGCCCTGATATCAGCTCGAAGCATCTAAGGATGGCTTTAAGGACCATCACATTCTGCATGTTAGCCTCCCCAAAAAAGATGGTATCGTCAGTATACTGCAATATGCTAACTGGTTCCTTATTCTTTCCCGCTAGGAAACTGTTATAAAGCTTTTTGTCCACTACTTCCCGCATCAATCCTGATAATCCTTCAGCGGCTATATTAAACAATAGAGGAGCTAAAGGGTCCCCTTGCCGCAAGCCTCTTTGAGGAGTAAATTCAGTAGTAGGACTGCCGTTGACTAGGACTGAAACCGAAGCTGAAGTGAGACAGCCCATTATCCATTCTATCCATTTAGAACAGAATCCCAGCTGGCTCATCATGTGAGATAGGAACGACCATGAAACAGAATCGTATGCTTTTTCATAATCAACCTTAAAGACTAAGCATGGTTTTTGACTCCTTTTTGCCTCCTCCACTACCTCGTTTGCTATTAAGGCACTGTGCAATAAGTGTCTTCCCAGTAAGAAAGCGGATTGCCTCTCATCTATGATATCCTGCAATACTGGCTTCAATCTATTGGCAAGTATCTTGGCTAGAATTTTGTAAACACAGCCAATTAACGAGATAGGCCTGAACTCGTTAAGAGATTGAGGATCTCTCACTTTGGGGATTAGAGCGATGAACGATGCATTCCCACCCTTTGGGAAAATGCCATTGGTGTGGAACTCGTCGAAAAACCTTAGGAAGTCAGGTTTTATTATCTCCCAAAAGTGCTTGATGAAGTTAAAGTTTAAGCCGTCCGGTCCCGGGCTTTTATCACTACCGCATTCCCAAACTGCTGCCTTTACTTCTTCCTCTTTAAAGGCACTCACCAACATACCATTCTGCTGTGTACTGATACCCTTTAGTCTGATTCTTGTCAGCTGAGGCCTATGAGGATCAGGTTCACAAAATCTGGCCATGAAAAAACTCCTGACTTCTTCTTTGACTCTGGTTGGATCATCCACCCAAACGCTGTCAATAAACACACCTTTTACTGTATTACTCCTACGTTTTGAGTTCATGAGCAAATGAAAATATCGGGTGTTGCAATCCCCCTCTCTTAACCATCTGGACCTTGCCTTCTGGCGCAGCAAAGATTCGTGGAGTTGTGCCGCTGACCATAGATCCTCCTGCAACTTTTTCCACGCTGCCACTTCAGATGTAGTTAGCTGCCTGTCATTGCTGTTGATCTCTAAGTTGTTAAGCGCAGACTCCAGCTGCTGAACCTTCTTGGCAGTGTCACCAAATATTTGCTTGTTCCATTGCTTCATTCTCACCTTAAGTCTCTTAATCTTTTCTTTCAGAGAGTATCCCCCCCCACCCCCTTATAACTGTATTCTTCCAGCTCCCTTTAACTAGGTCTGTAAAATCCTTCTCTTTCAGCCAACAATCGAAGACCCTGAATGGTTTGGGTCCCCAATCGACGTTTGTGGATTTAAGCAAAATAGGGCAGTGATCCGAAAAATTTGTCCAGTATAAAATAAGTGTTGCCGGGCCACACGGACATCCAAGCATCTGAAATGAAAAATCTGTCTAGCTTACTCTTTACAGTTCCATTTGATCGATACCAAGTGAATCCTCTCCCCACGCATTGAGCTTCTTCCACTTCTAGCTCCGCTAACCAAGTGAAATGGCATTGCTATCTGCCTCCCTTTGAGTGACACTTACTCTCTCCGCCGGTTCTCTAATGCTGTTAAAATCACCCATTATGCACCAATTTCCATCTGCATTCTGACTTTTAAGCTGCTTAATGTCTTCCCACAAGGTGCGCCTACCAGGAGCATCACAGGGGAGTAAACATTCACTAAGAATATTCTCTGCATGTCTTGGATCCAAACGCCCTCCATGAATATAAAGCCCCTGCCAGTTATTCTCCTTTCAACCCGAAAGGCCTGATCATTCCAGATGCATAACAATCCACCTGCTGAATTTGATGCAGGCTGCGATTCCCAGCATAAATCAGACTCCCCCCACAATGCCTAACACGTGGATCTGTCAATAACTTCCTTCTTGGTCTCCTGCAAACACAGCATGTCCACATGGTGATATTTGACCAGCCTTCTGACTGCAGACCATTTAACCTCCCTTCCTAGACCACGAATATTGTAGGACAGAATATTCATGATAAATGATTCCTCCTTCCCAGTGTTTCAACTTCCTTTCTATCTCTGACCTCCATTTCTGCAATTTTGTCAATGATTTGTGTTGGATCAGTCCCACACAGCACTCCCAATTGATTCGCCATGTCCCATTGAGCTTTTGCCTCTGCATGCAGACTTGCGATGTCGGCCTCCCCAATTTGCGGTGCTCCCCCATGTTGGTGTTGTGTTTCGAAGTCATTTGAATCCTTCTCACTGTTTCCGTCATTAAGACTTGTCGTGCTGATCTGTTTTCCTACCTTGCCCAATGTTGTCTGTGACTGTCCATTCCCACCATTGCACTCCTCAAGGCCTGGATCTCGACTTGTACCCTGGGCCCATCTCTTTGTACCCCCTTTTTTCCTTGAATAAACTTGCATAGCACTTTCAGGTTGGTTTTGTTGAACTTCTATTTGGTTGTCTGGAGTCGAAGGTCTGTGAGGGCCCAATTTTGAGTTAGGCCCAATAGAGATCATGTTACTATCACGTGGTTCATTTAAAATGTCCTCCAATGACCCGTTGTTGGGGTTATTAATGCTTTGTCCCTCTTTTCTTTCGTGAACCTCGCCTACCCCCCACTCTCGGCTTTCGTCTGCACTGGCCATTAACGTGCTTGATAAAGGTTTCCCTTTTTGCGTAAGCCTCTTTGCTGCTCCTGCATGTTGACTTCCTCCTTGTTCATATCCGTCTCCTGCTTGTGTCAGGTCACCAACATCGAAGTGGGTCTTCGTTCCAATCTCAGTTCGTAGAGGATGCAGTACGATGTTAGGTCCGCATGCACTGCTGCTCTGGATATTACCCGTTGGATCAGTGGAATCCTTTTGACCTGCGGTTCTTGCCATGGCTTGCCGGCAGGTGGGATCGCCTTGTGAATCTGCGGCGAGAGAGCGCGGAGGGGAATCGCACAACCTCCACTGTGATGTGCCAGAATCTCCGTCTTCAGAAAGAATTTCTTCAAAGGAACCCCAGATGTCCCGATGATGTTGCATGCCGACAGTCTCTGCACTCCCGCTCTCCTCGACGATGAAAATTTCATGGGTGTCGCCGTCTATGTGAGCAGTGACCATATGCTCTAATAACGGTCTCCGAGGTGTTCTGATCAGAATGCGTGCTCTATCAAGCCGCTGCATGCTTTCGAAGTCGTCATCAACCTCAACCAAATCACCCCACTTCAGCCACGATTCTCCGTAGGTTATCGATATTCCATGCAACTAAGGGGACACCCCAACACTGCACCCATATCAATCTGTTACTTGGCTTAATCTTCGAGTTCCATTTCTCCAGCTCATAGAATGCCGAGGTGCCATGATTTGTTTCTTCCCTAATCAACTCCTGTGCTTTTGTGTCTGAAAGCCCGAGAAGGAGGACCATGTCATCTCCGAGGTATTTGGGTGATACCTCTGTTCCAAGAATCCATGAAAGTTCATCTTCAACTCGTTCAAAGATTTGTTGTCTCTTCAATCTTCCTACCCATGTGTCTGTGTATCTCCTCCTCGATTCCTCCGAAATCTCCATTGTGACCGTCGAATGCAATCCCCCGTGTTCCCCCGAGAACGAAGGGGAGCTTCGTTGTCGTCCCAAGCTGGCTGTATTTGAGATTACAGCCTCTGTGTATGACCTCCTCATGTTTGGAGCTACTTCCGCCCTACCCCTTTGGTTTCCACCCTCCTTCTGCCACCCATGTTTAGCTATGTTTTTTCTGGCTTCTCCTTCCCTCTCCCATACTTTGGGATGTTCACATGCAATTTCAGACCCCCCACAATGATATTGTCCAGCTGTCTTTCCATGTAGCTCGCATTTGAAACTCCTTTGTAACGCACAAACCCATATCTTCTTCCTTCTTTGTTTCTCTGTTTAGGGATGAATATCTCCCTCACATCCCCCAGCTGTTTAAAATAGCCCCATAAATCCTTCTCCGTTACGTTCTTAGAGAACCTGGTGAAGCAGAAGGATGTGATGTCGGCTCTGTCGCGCCAGTTAGCGTGATGGGAGACGTGTTGCTGTCCAGGCCTCTCTCCGCCAAGGTGTTTTCTAGGAGCTGCCGCCGAATGCCTTCCAGCTCTCTCTCCTTACCTTTCTGTTCCTCACAGTGATCCACTCTCTTTCTCTCTCTCTCTCTCGTTGTCTCTCTCTTTCACTCTCTCTCTGTCTCTTTCTCTCCTCACAACTAGGATCTCACAAGGATTTTTTTTTTTGCTCAGCAAAAATATATATATTAAATATTAAGAAGTACCAGAGGTACTGTAGATACAAAAAATGTTTAAAACAAAGCTGGTACAGAGAAATAAACCCCAGCTAAACCCCAACTCAAAAAACATACATGCTTCACCTCTTGGAAGAGGTGGCAGACAAAACCCTCCCTTTCTAATTAAACAAATACATCTGACAAATTGGACGACCACTGGTTGAAGTGAGTATCGAAGTCTTTTTCCATAACCTTGAGCCAGGACCAAAGTAAAAAGAGCGCGTCTTCCATCAGCTTACTTGCGTTAAAAGCTTGGTTATCAAAAACTAGCTTGTTTCTATGATGCCATATGGTCCTAGTGAGGGCTATCCACCAACAACTCCATCTCATATCCTTTGTTCGAGAAGCATTCAACCTGCAATGATGCAAGAAGTGATCTTTCGGATCTTTAGGGAAAGCACCCACTGATTTGACCCATGCGAGTGTCTCCCACCACAAGGGAAGAACCTTGCTGCAGTTGAAAAAAAGGTGCGCTACATCTTCATCGAAGTTGTTATAGAACGGGCATAGTGGATCAGCTATCTCCACTTGTCTTCCTCTTAAATTCAGCTTCGTTGGTAGACGGTCTTTGATGAGCCTCCATGTAAATACCTTTGCCTTGGGTGGTATTTAAGTTTCCACAGAAGCGAGAAACTCCCATCCTCTGATTCCCCCCTTACTTCCCCCAGCAGAAACTTATATGCAGATCTGGTCGAATAAATTCCATTTGAGTCATGCTTCCAAACCCATGAGTCTGATCCTTGATGCTGTACTGCTAGCCCTCCTGTTTCTTCTAGGAATTCAGCAGCCATTGTAGCCCTCCTGATCCTTGGGTGGTATTTTAAGTTTCCTCTAGGGATCTCACAAGGATAATAGGTGGGAATGACACTTTATTTGGAGAAGACCACTGTTCGATTGTGAAATCAAATGAGCAATCAGCTTCCTTAGCGAGGTAGATGGCAAGACCATACAGCAACAAGGAGAGTATGAATGGGAGTGGATAGGACATCCATCAGGCACATATTCTACTCATAGTGCCTATCAGTTGTTATGGGAAGGGGGAGCAGCTGCAAGTAATGATGATTGTTTTATGGAGTTGTGGAAATTGAAGATCCCTAGTAAGATCGCTGTTTTCGCGTGGAGATTATTTAGAGATAGATTACCTACAAAGAAAAATCTGCAGAGGAGACAAGTGCAGATCATGGATTTGTCTTGCCCATTTTGTGGATGTATGGAGGAGGAGGCGGCCCATTTATTCCTTCATTGCGCCAAGATACACCCTATATGGTGGGAGACTATGTCTTGGATGAATATTAAAAGTGTGTTTCCATCAAACTCGAGACAACATCTCATCCAACACTCATATGTTCAGGTGGATGGCATAAGGGTCAAGAGATGGCAATGTTGGTGGATGGCTGTAGTTTGGTCCATTTTTATTTTTTATTTTTTTGGTCAGCAAAGATAAATATATATTATAGAAGAATCTGAGTACCAGAGGTACCGTGATTACAATAAAGACCAGTAAGATGGTTCCTAAGGGCAGACTAGAACAGTCTCGATGGGAACCAAACTGGATAATGTAATTATACAGCTATCAAGACCCTATGACTTCTATCCTTATCTAACAACAAAAGCCTCTATAATGTTAGATGACCATTGATTATAATTTGTTACAAAATCCTTCTCATAGTTTCTGAGCCATGTCCAAAGCAGAAATATAGCATCCTCCATTAATTTGTTTCCATTGAAGATCCCATTTGAGAATATGATGTTATTCCTCATCTGCCACACAGACCATGTAAGCGTCACCCACCAGACCCTCCACCTACTAGCACAAATTCCTTTGACCCCATCAATCATATGTTGGGCAAAATGTTGCCTTGGGTGCTGTGGAAATACAGTAGAGATGTTCACCCAGGACATGGCTTCCCACCAAAGAGGTATAATTTTGCTGCACTGGAAAAATAAGTGTGTTGTATCCTCCACTATGCTTCTACAGAATGGGCAAGTTTGGTCATGGATTTCCACCTGCCGCCTATTCAGGTTTGCTTTAGTGGGCAATCAATCTCGAAGTAACCTCCAAACAAAAACTGCAGCTTTGGATGGGATCCTCAATTTCCATAATTGTACAAAATCTGCAACATCGTCCCCCTACACTGCATCCCCCCTCAACATATCATAATCAGTTTTTGCTGAGTATTTGCCAGATGGGTCTGGAACCAGACCCAATCATCCCTGCAGTTGAACTGAACCTTCACACCTGCCACCTCATTTATGAAACTGTCAGCCATAGATACCTCACTATCGAACAAGTGTCGCCTCCATTTGAAGTCCCATTCCCATCCTGTGCCTTTGTGATCTCCCATTTGCTGAATAAGGTGATTCTGTTGGCAAGTAATAAGATATAGCCTTGGATATTTGGCTGCCAGTGCTGTCCCACCATGAGTCCACTTATCCTCCCAAAATTTGATTCGATCACCACACCCCAACTTCCACACCATACCATTGAGAAAAGCATACTCTTGTTACAGATGGTGAAGTGCCAATTTCAGATCCCGCCACCAAAATGAATCATTAGAATCTCGAGATGCTTCATCCAAACTCCTCCATCCTCCATATTTTGATTCCAACACTCTAGCCCATAGCTCTTTGTGATTTTGAAATAAACTCCATTTCCATTTGCCCAACAATGCAAGGTTGAAGCTGTTAATATCCTTGATTCACAGCCCCCCTTTTTCTTTTGGAAGGCACACCGTCTCCCATTTGACCCATGCAATCTTGATTTGATCAGGGCCACCACCCCAAAGGAATCTTCTCTAAATGCCCTCCAATCTTTCTATCACCCTTGTAGGAGCCCTGAAAAAACAAAGAAAATAAATGGGAATAGATGTTAGGATTGACTGTAAGAGTGTCACTCTCCCCCCAAATGATATATGTCTTTGCTTCCACCTAGCTAATTTCCTCTCACATTTTCTGAGAATAGGATCCCACAACTGACACCTTCTCGGGTTATCCCCAATGGGATTCCCAAGTAAACAAAAGGGATGGACAGCAGACTGCAGTTCAGGAAATCAGCTGCATTTTGCTTCCACATCTCCGGCATACCAATTGCTCCAAAGCTACTTTTTGCAAAATTAATTTTGAGCCCTAATACAAGTTCAAAGGTCCTCAAGATTGATTTGATTGCATTAATATTCTCCAAAGTCGCCTCCCCGAAAAATATTGTATCATCCGCATATTGTAACAAGCTAATGCTCACTTTGTGACTTCCCACTTAATACCCTCTGAATATATTTTTCTCCACAGCTTGTCTCATCAATTCTTTTAGACCCTCAGCAACTATATTAAAAAGAAGTGGCGCTAGTGGATCGCCTTGTCTAAGGCCTCTTTGAGGTGTGAATTCAGTCGAGGGACTCCCATTCACCAAGATCGAAACAGATGCAGAAGACAAACACCCCACAATCCATTGTATCCATTTGGGGCAGAAATCCATCCTTCTCATCATGTATTTCAGAAATTCCCATGATACCGAGTCATAAGCCTTCTCATAGTCAACTTTGAACACAAGACATGGCTTTTTACTTCTCTTAGCCTCCTCCACCACTTCATTTGCTATAATGACGCTGTGCAGCAGGTGCCTACCGCCTATAAAGGCAGATTACCGTTCATCTCTAATGGATGGCATCACTTTCTTCAATCTGTTGGCCAATAGCTTGCTCACTATCTTGTAAACGCAACCTATTAGGGAAATATGTCTGTAATCATGCAGGGATTGCGGATCAGCCACCTTAGGAATCAATGCTATAAAAGAGACATTGCTTCCTTTTGGGAAACATCCGTTAACATAAAATTCGTCCAGGAAGCGCAGGATATCAGGCTTGATGGTGGGCCAAAATTTCTTAATGAACTTGAAATTAAAACCATCAGGGCCTGGGCTTTTCTCGCTCCCACAACCCCATACGGCCTCCTTTACTTCCTCCTCCCGAAACCTCTCAATCAGCATATCTTTCTGCTGTTGGCTAACTGCCTGAAATGGGATTCCATCTAATGTTGGTCTGTGAAAGTCAGATTCCTGAAATCTCTTTAAGAAGAACAATCTGACTTCCTCCTTCACCTTTTGGGGTTCTTCAACCCATGACCCATCAATCAGGATCCCTTTCATTAAGTTATTTCTTCGATTTGCATTCATCAATAAGTGAAAGTATCTTGAGTTATAATCTCCTTCTTTAATCCACCTGGACCTAGATTTTTGTCTCAGTAGCGACTCTTGAGAATGGGCAGCTGCCCACAAATCTTGCTGCAGCTGCTTTGTAACATTGGCCTCCTGGGGGGATAAAAATTTGTCAATTGTCTGCTCTTCCAGCCTATTTAGCTCCTCCTGAATCTGCTTGTACTTCTTGAAAGTGTCCCCGAACTGCTCCTTGTTCCAAATCTTCAGTCTTCTTTTGAGGCGTTTTAATTTTTCTTTAAGCACAAAACCACCCCATCCTCCTAGCAGAGAAGATGTCCAGCATTCATGGACTGTTCTCTTGAAAGAGCTATCCTTCATCCAGCAATCCAGAACCTTAAAAGGTTTGGGTCCCCAGTAAATGATCTTTGACCTAAGCAAGATAGGACAATGATCAGAAAAGTTTCTCTCTAAGGTGAATTGAGTGGTATCAGGCCATTTTGCAATCCATTCATGAGATATCAAAAATCTGTCCAACTTGCTTTTAGCTGAACCATTTGGTCTAAACCAAGTGAATTTTCTGCCCACCATTTGGCAGATGCGAAACAGAGTTATTTTCTCCAATGCACTTTTCAATGGCAACAAGTTCCTCAAGGATGCTATATTCTTAATATGGACTTGGCTAAGAAATATGGAGAAAGATTTCATCATTCATTTTAATCAATGGTCAAGTCAAATTCGACAAGGATTTTTGTATTAGTAGGGGTAGCTTTTCTTGGATTTCTAGCAGTTGTTCTACTTATGTAGCCATTTTTTTTTATCAGCAAAAGATATGTATATATATTAATAAAGTACCAGAGGTACCAAAGATACAAATTACAAATAGATAGCCAAAGGTATGGGTCCGAGGCTGACTGAATGGAGTCAGGCTAGGAACCAAGTCAGGCTACATAAAGGGAGAAATTAAAATTGACCATCACTACTTATAAAAGCCTATGCTAAGGTTGCTAGACCAAATGTTGTAGTGAGTGGCAAAATCCTTCTCCAAGTTCCTAAGCCAAGTCCAAAGTAAGAAAATTGCATCATCTAACATTTGGTTGGCATTAAATATATGATTTGAGAAGATGAGGTTATTTCTATGCTTCCAAATGGTCCATGTCAATGCTAACCACCACCACTGCCACCTAGTGGCCCCAATACCCTCTGTTGCTGCAGCTACATGTTGAAGGAAATGTTGTTTTGGGTCATTGGGGAGAGGTCCCACAAGGCGCACCCAAGACAAAGATTCCCACCACACAGGAATGACTTTGCTGCAGCGAAAAAACAGATGACTGGCATTCTCCTCCACGCTTCTGCAGAAAGGGCAAGTGTTGTCAACTACTTCAATTTGTCGCCTTCTCAAATTAGCTCTTGTCGGCAGCCTATCTTTGAGTAATCTCCACGCGAAGACCAGAATTTTATTTGGGACCTTGAGTTTCCACAAGTCTTCAAATACTCTGTCCTGAATCTCCTCTGTTATCTCCCCCTTCAACACCCTATATGCACCGTTAACTGAGTAATGACCGCTTGGCTCTAGTAGCCACACCCACTGATCTCTAGACTGAGCCTGAATTCTGCACTGATCAATATCTCCTAAAAATGAAACAGCCATGTCTATCTCGTTGTCAAACAATGATCTCCTCCATTTAAAGTCCCATTCCCACCTTGTTTGCCTGAAATTTCCCATCTGCTGTATGGTTTGGTTTTGCTGGCAAGATATAGCATACAATCTAGGATACTTACTTAACAATGTTCCCTCACCTCCTCTCCAATTATCCTCCCAAAATCTAAACTGATCACCACATCCCACCTGCCATGAGATTGCTGATTGGATTGTGAGACCATGAAGTGGATGTTGATCCAATAATTTTAAGTCCCGCCACCATATGGATTCGCTACTAATTCGGGGTAGTTCGCTCAGATTTCTCCAGCCACCATATTTAGACTCAAGGACCCTTACCCACAATTCCCTCTGGTGCTGAAACATTTTCCATTTCCACTTGCCCAACAATGCTAGATTAAATGTGTTGATGTCTTTAATTCCCAAGCCTCCATGTTCTTTTGGAAGGTACACTGACTCCCACTTAATCCAAGCTATCTTGTTTTGATCATGTGTACCTCCCCAAAGAAATCTCCTTTGTATGCTAACCATCTTGTCCTCCACCTTTTTAGGTACCCTGAAAAATGAGAAAAAATAAATAGGAATGGAATTAAGAACAGACCGTATAAGTGTCACTCTCCCCCCAAAAGACAGATGTCTTTGCTTCCATTTCGATAGTTTTCTCTCACACTTGTTAATACAGGGTCCCACGTCTAACGTAATCTTGGATTCGCTCCAATAGGAACACCTAGGTAGGTGAAAGGAAAGGACATCAAGCTACAGTTGAGGTAACTAGCTGCCTCAGACTTCCATTGATCCGGTACACCAAAAGTCCCAAAACTACTTTTAGCAAAGTTAATTTTGAGGCCAGATACAAGTTTGAAAGTCCTCAAAATTGCCTTGATTGCTTTGACGTTCTGCATAGTAGCTTCTCCAAAGAAAATTGTATCGTCTGCCTATTGTAGAACACTAACTTCCACCTGATTCACACCAACTGAGAAACCCCTATAAAGACCTTTTCGAATAGCTTGTGACATTAGGCCACTTAGGGCTTCAGCAATGATGTTAAAGAGGAGTGGTGCTAGGGGATCCCCTTGCCTAAGTCCTCTTTGAGGGAGAAACTCCTGGGATGGACTACCATTTATAAGGATCGAGACAGATGTGGATTTTAGACACCCCTCAATCCAATGAATCCATCTGGAGTAGAAACCCATACGCCTTAGCATATACAGCAAGAAATCCCAAGACACTGAGTCATACGCCTTCTCGTAATCAACCTTGAACACGATGCATGGCTTGTTGCTCCTTTTAGCTTCATCAACCACCTCATTTGCTATTACCACGCTGTGCAACATGTGTCTTCCTTCTATGAATGCTGATTGGCTTTCATCTATGAGGGTGTGCATAACCTTTTTTAGTTTGTTGGCCAGAATCTTAGCCACTACCTTATACATGCATCCAATTAGCGAGATGGGTCTATAATCATTCAACAGGAGTGGGTCTGCCACTTTGGGGATGAGAGCAAGGAAGAATGCATTGGATCCTTTTGGGAAGATTCCGTTGACGAAAAATTCATCAAGAAATCGGAGGAAATCAGGTTGAAAGACGTGCCAAAATTGCTTAATGAATTTGAAATTCAGTCCATCTGGGTCTGGGCTCTTCTCACTCCCGCAACTCCAAATTGCCCTTTTCACCTCATCTTCCTGAAATCGAGCCACTAGCATATCATTTTGGTGACTATTAATAGTCTTGAAAGTAATCCCATCCAATCTAGGTTTGGCAAAATTAGGCTCTTGGAAGCGCTTCAAGAAGAACAATCTAACTGCCTCTTTAACTCTTGTCGGCTCTTCAGTCCACGACCCATCAATCATCACTCCCTTTAGACAATTATTTCTGCGGCTTGAATTAATCAGCAGGTGGAAATATCGGGAATTACAATCGCCTTCACTGATCCACCTAGATCTCGCTTTCTGTCTCAGTAAGGACTGATGTGATTGAGCTGCCATCCATAACTCTTCCTGAAGCTTCTTTCTAAGCGCTACTTCTTGAGGCTCTAGAATTCTGTCAATGGTGTCCTCTTCCAATTTGTTTAAGTCTTCCTCTATCTTCTTATACTTCTTGAGTGTGTTACCGAATTGGTCCCTGTTCCAGTTCTTGATATCGGCTTTGAGTCTTTTGATTTTCTCCTTTAGTACGAATCCTCCCCAACCACTTTGCTGATTGGAAGACCAGCTTTGATGAACGGTCTCCCTGAAGGATGAGTCTGTGAGCCAGCAATCAAGGATCCTAAAAGGTTTAGGTACCCAATCAACGCATTTAGATCTAAGTAAAAGAGGACAATGATCAGAAAAATTGCTGTCCAGTGTGTATTGTGCAGTCCCTGGCCATTTAGAGAACCATTCGGGGGATAACAAGAATCTATTAAGCTTGCTTTTAGCCGAACCATTTGGTCTGAACCATGTGAATTTTCTGCCAACCCACGGTGCTTCCTCCACCTCCAACTCCGCAATCCAATCATTAAACTCCCTAGAGCTGCCATCTTCCACAGCTCTCTAACATACACCCACTCTCTCTGCCGACTGCCTAATGCTATTGAAATCACCTACTATGCACCATAGACCCCCAGATGTGGGAGTTTTCAGTTGCTTAATACTGTCCCACAACAGTCTTTTGTTCTGAATATCGCAGGGCGAGTAAATGTTGACAATGTGAACTCGTTCAGCCTCTTGAAGCCACGTTCCTATCAGCATGATAAATCCATTCCCAATGACCTTCCTCTCTAGCACAAAAGATTTCTCACTCCAAATACATAGGATGCCACCTGCTGCATTCGATGCAGGTTGAGCTTCCCAATTGATTTCATTATCCCCCCATAAAGCTTGACAAATAGATCTGTCAATTGTCTCCTTTGTTTCCTGGATACACAGCATATCTATGTGTTGAGTGTTGACCATCCTTCTAATTGCTGGCCATTTGACCCCCCTCCCTAACCCTCTTACATTGTAGGTGATGATATTCATGGGGTTGTCCTCCTGTTCCCCAATCTCTCAGCCTCTTTGATGTCTCTATCTTCCATTTCCATTATTTTCTGCACATATTCCTTTTGCATGGACCCAGTAGTTGCTCCTAAATCCATTGCCATGTTCCAAATATGCTCTGCCTCTTTAGTCGGATTATGAGCTAGAATTTCTTCCTCTGGTGCTGTTGCTGATATAGTGGTCTCGGGAGCTTTCTTCTTTTGCCAAGTTTTCCGCGAATAAAAGCTGAATGACTTATGTGGGCTCAGTTGACCTCTTAGCGGGCTGTCAAGGTATGGGGCTAAAGATATGCTGGGGGTGTGGGTAGCAAAAACCGATCCAGTATTATCCACTTCCTTCGGGTCACTTGGGTTTGAGGTTTAATGTGGTAAAGGCAACGCTGTGGTCAGGGCATTATGTGTGACTGCATATGGTTGGGCTTGTTTATATCCGCACATCTGATTTCGAGGGTGAAATGTGCTTGAAACATTTGGGTCCATTTGTTCCTTCACTAGGCTCTCGGGGTGTTGGGTTGGTAGAGTGGTGGGGGTGTAAGTAGCAGAAGTTGGCCCAAACTTATCATCCGCCTGCTGGTCACATGCTATGTTTGAGCTGAGTTTTTCTTTTCCTTTAGAGACAACGGTCTCCTGCACTCTGCATTTTCCACTTTCGGGTAAGGGTCGATGGCTCCCGACAGGGGTGCACATCCCCATGGACTGCATCTCGCCATTTTCATGCAAGGTCCGATGTCGGGCTTGTGGGTCAGCTGGCGTATACGTCACGGGGTCCTGTGGGGTGTCCTCTAGGCATGGGATTCTATCCTACTCCTGGACAAATGCGTATTCCCTCGGGTGCAAGCTTTACCCGTTGGGTAATCTTTTTTAGCAGTTCCGCCGGAAAGAAGCGCATGGCCGCCAATGTCTGAAGACCGACGCGCGCTATCTCTGGTCATCACTGTCGGCGATGAGGCCGTGTTGTCGGCTGTCGGTTTTGGGTCCGCCGCCATTGCTTGCAGATACAGTGGCGGCGCTGTGACGGACCGCGGCGAAGCCATGTAACTCTCCTCCAAAAGCACTTCCTCCGATGAGCTATCCTCCTTTCCGCGCCTGCAATAAGGTGGGTCTGCTAGACTTACACTTTCCTCGACGATGTGCACGTTGAAGATCTCCCCTTGCATGTGTACGCTGACTGTATGGTTGATTAGGGGACTGCAGGATGTTTTGATCAACACCCTTATCACATCCAGCTGCCGGAGATTCTCTACATCGTCTTCAACATCCACCATGTCGCCTACACCTGCTATAATCTTCTTAATATGCTGAGTATCCCACATCATTAGTGGAATCCCCCAACACCTAACCCAAATTAGCCTATGTCCTGGACGCATCCTCGAATTCCATTTCTCCATTGAGTAGAAGATGGGATCTTGTCCTTCAATCTGTTCTTCCATCAAGTTTCGGGCTTGGTCGTCTGTAAGTCCAAGAAGCAGGACCATGTCATCTCCGATGTATTTTGGCGATGTGGTAGCAGCTATTTCCCATGGGAGTTCTTCAACTCTGTCATACAGGGCCACGTTGTTCAATCTCCCCACCCATGCTTCCTTAAGCCACTTCTGCCCTGTTGCCGGTATATCGAGATACACCGTAGAGCGCGACCTGTAGTAGATACCATCATCCTTAGAAGAGCTGCCCCTCTGTGCCGTTGTTTGGAGGTTTCTCGTCACAGCTTCCGCATATGATCTGCCCTTCACTCCCACATTCATTTCTGGCTTCATTCTCAGGTACCTACCTCTGTGGTCCTCCTTTTGCTCTCCCATTGCTCTTCCCTGAACTGCTTGTTGTGACATTCCAAGCTTGTTTCTATCAAATTTAGGGATGTTAACGTACATTTTTAACCCCCCAAAGATGATGTTGTCCAACTTCCTTTCCAGGGAATGTACATCCTCTACTCCTTTAAATCTTACAAAGTCATATCGTCTTCCATTTCTGTTTCTTCTTTTCGATATGAAGACCTCCCTCAAGTCACCCAATTTTTTGAAAAGATACCACAAATCTGTCTCTGCGGCGTTTTCGGGGAATCGGGTGAAGTAGTATGAGACTACATCCACATGGTCTCGCCAGTTACCTCGCGTATAGCTATATTGATGTCCGTTCCTATTTCCGGTGGAGCTCTGACGGGGACCCTCTCTCACTCTCTCTCTCTTAGTTGCTTTCCTCTCTCTTCTGGTCCTAACTCTCTCCCACCCACTGTTTCTCTCTCCTCTCTCATCCATTCTCTCTCATTAATGATAAAGGTAAATGACTCAAGACAATCAAGAATCAAAGAATCTGGCCTCTACTTATGTAGCCATATTTTGGTTCCTAATCAAACTGTAGCAGTTTCACTAAGGAACCATGTGTATGGTATTCTACTTATGTACATAGTACCTCTGGTACTTGTATCTATTCAGATATATATATAATTATTTTTGCTGATCAAAAAAAAAAAGGGGTGGGGGGGTTATTTGCTGAAAGAAAAGATCAAGACACTCAAAAGGAAATTGCAGCAATGGAACAAAGAGCAGTTTGGAGACACTTTTAAGAAGGTACAGCAAATTGAATCTGCCCTAAATAAGCTAGAAGTGGGTGGCAATGATAGACAATTGTCCTCTCAAGAATTGTCGCTTCGCAAAAAGCTACAAGAGGATCTTTGGGCTGCTGCCCAATCACATGAATCTTTGTTGAGACAAAAGGCAAGAACAAGATGGATAAGGGAGGGGGACTGTAATTCAAAGTATTTTCACATGCTCATGAACTCTAACTGCAGGAGAAGTACAATCAAAGGCGTACTTATTGACGAGTCATGGACCGAAGAACCAAATAGAGTGAAGGAGAGGAAGTATGTAAGTTCTTCAAGACCAGATTCAGCGAACCTGAGTTTGGTAGACCTGAACTCAATGGGACCAGATTTAGAAGCATTAGCCAGCAGCAAAACGATATGTCGGTGGCTCGTTTCAGGGAGGAGGAAATAAAGGCAGCCGTGTGGGATTGCGGTAGCGAGAAAAGCCCAGGACCTGACGGTTTCAATTTCAAGTTCATAAAGCAGTTTTGGGAGACACTTAAACCTGATTTCATTAGGTTCCTTGATGAATTTCATGTCAACGGTATCTTCCCAAAGGGTTGCAACGCCTCTTTTATTGCTCTAATACCCAAAGTGAAAGACCCACAATCTCTTAATGAATACAGACCTATTTCATTAATAGGGTGTGTTTATAAGACTGTGGCCAAGATCTTAGCAAATAGATTGAAAGAGGTGCTGCCGAACATCATAGATGAGAGACAGACAGCTTTCATTAGGGAAAGGCATTTGCTTCATGGTGTAGTGATAGCTAACGAAGTGGTAGAGGAGGCAAAAAGGGAGAAAAAAACCTTGTCTGGTGTTCAAAGTAGATTATGAGAAAGCATATGACTCTGTTTCATGGGAGTTTCTAACAAACATGATGAGGAGATTGGGTTTTTGCAACAAATGGATACATTGGATCAGGGGTTGCCTCCATTCAGCATCGGTGTCTATTTTGGTCAATGGAAGTCCCACCAACCAATTTAATCCACAAAGGGGGCTCAGGCAAGGGGACCCCCTAGTGCCCTTGCTGTTCAACATTGTTGTAGAAGGTCTAACCGGGTTGATGAGGGAGGCTGTGGATAAAGAGAGATTCAGCAGTTTTTTAGTAGGGAAAAACAAAGAACCAGTCAGTATTCTGCAATACGCTGACGATATCATTTTCTTTGGGGAGGCCACAATGGAAAACGTGAAGGTTATAAAAATGATCCTCAGATGTTTTGAATTAGCATCAGGCCTCAAGATAAATTTTGCAAAGAGTCGATTCGGGGCAATTGGGAAACCTGAGCAATGGGGGAAGGAGGCTGCTGAGTTTTTAAACTGCAGTTTGTTGTCCACGCCTTTTTCTTATCTTGGAATCCCAATTGGGGCAAATCCAAGCCATAGCGAGTTGTGGGATCATATCATTAGTAAGTGTGAGACAAAACTAGCTAGATGGAAACAAAGATACATATCCTTTGGGGGGAGAGTCACACTTATAAATGCAGTTCTAATAGCACTTCCAATTTACTTCTTTTCATTTTTCAGGGTTCCAAACAAAATAATAGAGAAGTTGGTCAACATTCAACGCCGATTCCTGTGGGGTGGAGGAATGGAGCAAACGAAAATTGCGTGGGTCAATTGGGAAACAATTTGTCTCCCAAAAGCGAAAGGAGGATTAGGCATAAAAGATCTCCGAGCGTTCAACACAGCTTTGCTTGGCAAGTGGAGATGGGAAATGTTTCAGCACAAAGGAGAAATGTGGACCAGAATTCTGATTTCAAAGTATGGAGGATGGAGATCTCTAGATGATGAAAGAAACAGCACCTATCACTCTCACTGGTGGAAAGATCTGAAGAAGATTAATCAGCAGCAGGAGACATCTGTTCTAAAGAAACAGATAAAATGGAGGGTGGGAAGCGGAGATAAGATCAGATTTTGGGAGGACACATGGGCAGCCGAGGATAGACCACTGATGGAAAAATACCATAGCATGAATCAGATATCAAACCAACAGCAACAAATTATCAGCCGCATAGGGAGTCATACCGAAGTAGGGTGGGAATGGAAGTTCAGCTGGAGGAGAACCTTATTTGATAATGAAGTTTTCATGGCTGCAGATTTTCTGGAGGAATCAACACGGCTAACAATACAACAGAATGGAGAAGATTCATGGATATGGAAGGCTGATTCAAGTGGGAAGTATTCAACAACAACGGCATACGAGCTACTGCTGGAAGCAGCAAGGGGGGAAACTAAGGATGAGACTTTTGTGGAATTGTGGAAACTCAAGATTCCTCTCAAAGCAGCAGTGTTTGCATGGAGGCTCTTTAGAGACAGACTAGCAACGAAAGTGAATTTGAGAAGGAGACAGGTGGAGCTTAATGACACACTTTGCCCACTATGCAACACTAAGGAGGAAGACACAGCTCATTTATTCTTCAACTGCAGCCACACCCTCCCCTTATGGTGGGAATCACGGACATGGGTGAATACTGTGGGTGTTTTCCCAAAAAAATCCGAAAGATCACTTCTTACAACACAATAGAGGGATGGCTGATGGAACTAAAGATTCAAGATGGAAATGCTGGTGGGTGGCATTAACATTGACTATCTGGCAACACAGAAATGGGTTGGTTTTCCAAAACCAGTCCTTTAATGGATCTAAAGTCCTGGATGATGCAATCCTATTAATCTGGTCCTGGCTTAAAAACTCGGAGAGATTTTGGATTGCAGTTTAATTACTGGTCAACTCACTTGACAGATGCTTTTGGGTAATTTTGTAATGATGGCAGCTGTAGAGACCTGTATTTATAAATGCAGATCTCCCAAACCACTTGTATTGGGTTCAAATGGTTCCCTATATGTTAGGCTAACATCGGGAACCAGTTGTGCACCCAATCTTATTATGTAATTTGGTACCTCTGGTACTCTTCATTTATATATATAAAATCTTATTTTTGCTGAGCAAAAAAAAACTTTTAGAATGAATAATATTCTCTCATTTGTTTTCCTCTCAACAAAGATTATTTATTTCAAGATATATATTCAAGGCAATGAGCCTTGAAATAAGTGGAATGTAGCAAACTGTGATTATCTTAAAAAACAAAAATACAATTTCTAAAAGAGAATTTTCCAATCCAAGTTTATTGTTTCCAGAGGAATGAGGATAGATTTTTTTTTATCACTAAAGGCACAATAGCCTCTCAAAAAAAAATCCCCTCATTCCAATGAAAAATTATTTATTTTATTCTACTCTACAGTTATTTAAGAAATATGTTTTTTTTTAATCGGCAAAGATAAGTATTATATATAAAAAGAAGTACCAGAGGTACTCATAGTACAAAAGAGATCCATATAAATGGTTCCACAGTCAGACTTAAAATTCTGAGGGGGAACCAAACTATGGATACAAAAGCAAATGATTTAAGAAATATGTTGGCCAACTTGAAACTCAACTAGCAATCTTGGCCCAGTTCCAGTCACTTAGTCTGGGTTGAGATGACAATGTTAGAGATCCTTCACTAGATCTCTTACCCTCCTCAAACAACTAGGTTTTCACCTAAAAGGGCATACGAACACATACTTGGAGATTAAAGGGTCATGTATAGCATACTAACTCTAAAGCATGGTATACATATGAAAAGTTTATTGAGTGACCTGCTTAGTACCATTGATGCAACTTGTAATGTGTAATCCTACCTCCTAACACACATGGCATGTAGAGGATGAAAACAATCCAATAAAGAATGGTACAATTTGAATCATGTATTTTTATTTAAAAATCTTTCAGAAAAGTTTAGTTATAATTACTAGTAACAGAAAGTGAGCAATTTAGCTTCCATGACCAATATGCTTTCTAAGCCTTTAAACCGGTTTAAAGTACAATGACGAAATAGAGAAAAAGCGTACGATAGGGAATGGGTCAAGAATCAGACGAAAAGCCACTCTCTCTAACCTTCTGTGCCATTCTTCTTTAGAAGAAAGAGTAGCTTGAATCCGCTTCGGAAGGTTCTCCCATGTACACTCTTCCTTAATCGCTTTTTGCAACAACTGTTCCTCAACTGTCACCGGAGCACGCTGCATTTCTCACTCCCCAAACACCACAAAAGTCAACGGCGAAACTGCAAAATTGAAACCTATTATAGAAAATCGTACAAAACAAAACAAAGATCAAACAAGATCCGAAATGAATCGATTGCGTTCACTGCGAAAGCCAAAGAGAATGATCAGAACCTGAATCGTTGGATTCAAGCTAGGGTTTAGGAATTGGAGTTCTCACAGACACTGTTGAGTTCGGTTTTCTTCGAACGAGAGAGAATTCGTTTCGGTGGAAAGTAAGAATAGTCAGTCAGAGATCGTGGTTTCCGCTATGTTATGGTGGTCGGTGCTGCCCGTTTTCATCATTCATTACACATTCCGTTGGGGGTTTTAGCCGACACGTTTTGGACAAAACGTTCAGGTTTTGTGCCAAGTAACGCGGTTTTTTAATATTTAAGGCTAAATTCATTTTATGTCCCGTATGTTTTAAGGATTTTTTTATTTTTGTATAAGTTTTAAAAATCTATCTTATATTGTTTTTCAAAATTATCATTTTGGTCCTATTTTAATTTTATAAATAACGTTATTATTTTATTAATTTTTTATTTTTAAAATAATTAATTTAAAATAACAATAACTAAAATCTATCTCTATTTTTGAAAATTTATTAAATCAGTTTCTCATGATTTCTAACCGCCAAAAATTACATAAATTTAGAAATGCACATATCGTGGTGCAAGACCATCATCATCCAGCTTATCATTAGAACATGTCTCATGCTTTTATTTTATTATTTTGCTAAACATTTGACATGTATGCATCATCATGTGTGCATTTTTTTTTTTACATATCACATGTTTGCATGATGAGTGATTAAATATTATTCTAAGTTTAAAAATAAAAAAAAATTTAATAATTTCTTACTATAATTGTTTAAAATTTTTAATTTTTTTACAATAATTATTTTTTGTATCTAAGTATTTTAAAATTATTTCAGTTAAAATTGACTCTAATGATAAGAAAATTTACTTTATTATTTATTTATCGAATATTATACATGTAAATTATATTTGGAAGATGAATTAACTAAATATAATTATAAAATTTAAGTAAACTCAAGAATTAAAAATTAGTAAATTAATATACATTATCATTTATTAAATATAATTATAAAATTTAAGTAAACTCAAGAATTAAAGATTAGTAAATTAATATATATTATTATTTATGTTAACATTTTCTAATTATTAATTATTTACACATTATGAACTTATTTATATAGTCAAATAAAATTGTTAATTTTTTTACGTCATTGTTGTTAGTTATTGTTAGCTTAATTATCACTGGCACTTCACTCAACATCCTTATTTGTTAAAATCATCCACTAGTCAGAACCCTCTAAAGGTAGTCATTTTCGAGATCTTGAAAATAAGGTTTGTCTGCTTCTATGATCAATGACTGATCCCACAAACTAATGTAATGACTCGCCTCGTCACTACGATATCACAACTCTAAATCGGAAAATTTTCAATTTTTAATTGAAAACTCCATTAATTTGCTTGTGGACAAAGAAAATAAATTTTTCACGATATACATTCATCAAACAATGCACCATTACTTAAATGAATACATATATATATAGTATATAATAAATATATATATATATATATATATATATAGTAATTCAGTACACATCATTCACACAATAGAAAGTAAATTAGTTCATACATATAATTAAATCTGTTATTTACATCCTCAATTCAAAAAAAAAAAGAATTATGGAACCAGCTATAGAGGAGTTGATTAACAAAACACAACTCTTTCCCAAAATAATCTCAACGTCATCACGTCGGCTTGGCGGCTCCAAAAAAGAATCTTACTTCACATACTCTATTGCTGTCATTCTGCTCCCACGAACAAAGGTTCACGATCATCACAGGTACCAATCACACGATACAAAAATTGCGAGGGTGAGTTTATTATAAAAGAAATTAATACAAAAATCAAATAATCATAATTAGTAAGAAAACATTAACAAATACCATAAGCATACACAAACATCCATTAGTCCAACATACACTCAACAAGTAATCTATTGGGAAGATTCGAGGGGTACACATGTGGACCACGAGCCACCACATAAGGAGACCTGACACCACACTCTAACCAAAAACCTTAATGCTCAGGTTTATGGGTCTTCTCCTCACTTATATGGTGCTCAACCTTTCCACTTCTACCTGACGTGGGACTTCACCTCTCACTTGTAATCCAACACATCTCCCCCTCAAGTGTGAGTCTCTTCCACATCGTAGCCTCCCCCTCGAGCGGAAGTCTTTATCATCCATGAGTATAGTCATGGCCACTTGCGGTACTTGCCCTACCCGCTAGCCATTCTGGCCACCCCGCTCCACCTGCGGGGGCACGCTGTGCCGCTAGCCATTCTGGCCACCTGTGGTACTTGCATACTCGTCTGAGTCGGTCACCAATTTGAACCATCGGCTCTGATACCAATTGTTGGGGAGATTCGAGGGGTACACCAGTAGACTACGAGCCACCACATAAGGAGACCTGACACCACACTCTAACCCAAAACCTTAAGGCTCAGGTTTATGGGTCTTCTCCTCACTTATATGGTGCTCAACCTTTCCACTTCTACCCGATATGGGACTTCACCTCACACTTGTAACCCAACATAATCATCATCCATCCATAATTTCAATCAATCATGTTCAGTATGATGTATGCACCTAACCTCAACTCTCAAATGCAATGTGGTACCATTCATCAAGGAAATAGCCTAAGCGTGTCCACACGACACTCTCACTTAGGAAAATTAGGCAGTAAGTGTCGAGGTCACCTTGTCATGCACAGGCAACTCCCCCCCTACGGTGATCAGCCTGAGTCTCAAGGGAGTTCCAAATCGAGGGACATGCCCCAAGTACAAGTATTCCTCCTCATGAGAAATTACAATTACTTACTGACAAAGTTTATATTATTTCCATGCAATATGAAGTATGAAACATGGGCTCCATTAATGCATTGATCGTGGATAATTAAAGATTCTAAGTCATCCCCCTTTAGAGATGCCTAAAACTCTTTAACCACTCTATTTCTCCCCATCAGGGATATCCAACATAATCATTGCACCCCCATGTACATACACAACATACATCATCACAATGACATTTTCTACATCATCAACATCTCACCTCAATGTTATCATCAACATCAACATTGTCTCGTCTCATTGTCATTCTCAGCATCAACATCATCTCATATCAATTAATATCACCAATAACAATATCATCAGTAAATCATATTCCGCATATACATACATATACAATTCATGCCTGAGATTCACACTCCCTAGGTCTTTAGACAACACAAGTCTAATAAAAACAATAATGTCATTTATCAATAACAGACATATCGCATCCCATTGGTCAAAACATTATTTTTCTTGAAAACCAGCAGGCAACAGGGACAAGCATACATCCCTATAGTTAGGTTCCCTGACCCCAACTATAGTATCAAAAATGGTAAATTATAATAAACTCCCCTCACCTATCGTGAGCTCTATGTCAGTTTCTCTTTGCATCGCTCAGAGACCTCTCTCATTCACGTTCGTCAGTCCAAACGCAAGGTTCTATATCGCAAATTAAAGGAAATTTAGGATAGATTTCAGAAACAAGGTTAATGACAACATTCGGGGTTAATTACCCTTGTCAAAACATAAAGGGCTAAGGGGATGTTTCAAATTCTACTAAAAGGAGACGTCATTTTGAAATTCCGATCACGTTAATGTGACCGGGGTTCAGTGAAGATCACGAAAATAACATTAATTTTATAAAAAGATAACTTTTACAACGTCTCATTTTCAAGGATTTTTCAAAGGAAGTGTAAAAGCACTTTATTACAGTACCCAAAACACAAGAGACACTAAGATAAACTCAAACTAACTAAGAGAAAGGATTAAAAGTCAAGATTACCTCAGAGAAGCTATGAAAGAAAGGATTGAGGGATTTTTCTCCACCAAATCCTTGAGGTGGATTATGAGGATTCCACTCCGATTAAAATTTCCTCTTGGTGTGGTGGTTCAGTGGCAAGAAACAGTAGCTCGTGATGGCCACTAGTGGTCGTGGGTGGTGCAGAAGAAGCTGTTAGGGTTTGGGTGGGCATTTGAAGAGGAGGATAGTGGAAAAAAACATGTTTTTTCACATTGAAGAACGTATTTATAATTTGTAGATCTCGCTTAGCGAGCTCATCTCACTAAGCGGGAGTCCACTTTTGGAGCTAAGCGCGACAATTCTCCCTCATTGCAATTCCCTCTCGGGTTGGAATTTGTGTTGAGTACGACAATTTGCGTTGAGTGCAATTTCTCTTGCACTAAGCGCAACAATTCCCTCTCAAGTTAGAATTGCGCTTAGCGAGCTTCTTGCACTAAACGAGAGGTCAAACTTTGTTATTTTTAAAATCCCAACTATCAGACTTTGGGGACATGTGTTAGGAACCCAAAGTCAAAATTTGAAAACGATCCAACGATTACTAAATCCAAGATCGCGATTTTACTAAAATAGGTTTAGGTAAAATTTGAAATCTCATAATTTCAACTTAGGTCAATAAAACTCCATATAACTCAACATCAACATCAAGCAAATCACACATGACTAATTCACACCATATCTCAACTCATTCAAGTCAATCATATAATCAAATAACATGATAAATACAATTAAAGATCAATTTATAATTAGTGATATTTCTGGGTGTTACAACTAACACAAGACTTTTCAGCGTGTTTTTCCCATCCTCACATGCTTTCCGAGAAACTTCCCAGAAGGTCGCCCATCTCATAACTACTCCAAGCTAAGCACGCTTAACTATGAAGTTATTAAGTGATGAGTTAGTGAAAAATAGATGCATCTCGTTGGTATATGTAGTACCAAATAATTCATTTAAATCATCTTCAACCGTAAAGTCTCACACCTACACAAACTCTAAATCCCTCTCATTCTGGTGTGATTCGATCAAGATCTCAAAAAGGGCTACCTACGGAGGGTTCTGACCAACAAGAATATTGAGTAAAGTGTCATAGTGTCATATCTAGTGAGAAGTAAAAAATTAGAGATGTTATTACACTTCCTATCATCTCATTCAACACACCATCAAGCCAACCTAATTTCCTTCGTGAAACAACAACTGATAATTTTGATCGGGGCTCCTTAAGTGATTTGGGACTCGTGCCTCCTAAGGGCCAATGTCTTATCCTCCATCGATATCTAAGAATTGACAAATTTGAGCCAAAAAGGTAAAATATTGGCAACTAATTAATTGAGCTTCTCTAAATTCAATTGTTTTGGCCAATCATTCACAAAGTTATCAAATTTTTAAATTCGATTACCAACAATATGTTAAAACTCTCCATAAAGAAAAAATAAGGAGAAAACATGAAGTTACATATGAAGAAATGAATTGGTATAACAAATTTTATAAATTAGTAAATAACATAATTTACCCATAATTTTTCTCTATTTTCCTCTTCAAGATTATACCTAACTAGTTAGTGATAGAAAAATGAAGTAAAACAAAACAATGGTATTAAGGTATTGTTAAATAAAAGAAATAAAAAATAAACATAAAAGAAAAAATATGAAATTACCTATAATTTTTTACTATTTTCATCAATGACACGTCTACGCAAGAATGTGATAACAGGTAAAAAAAAAAAACTAAGCAATTGGGTGTTCAAGGGGAGATTGAAGAAAAACAATGAAAGGAAAAAAGAATATATGTTAGCCTTGATTATTCTAATTTATTTAAAATTATATAATATTATTATCTTAATTTAAAATAATCTTAATTACCATGATTAAAAATTATATATGTTTTGATCATAATTAATTTAATTATTTCAAATAAGAATATATATATATATATATATATATATATATATATATATATATATATATACTTATTATAATTACCTTAATTACTATATTTATATAGTTTTATAAATTAAAACAGACAAAAGAGATTCTCTGAAAACTTATGTGTTGATAATAATTAATTTAATTATTCAAAGTTTCAAATCAGAATATAAAAAATCACATAATTAACTTAATTACTATATATATATATATATATATATATATATATATAATAGATTAAAAAAATCTCCAAAAAGTTATGTGATGATATTAATAAATTTAATTATTCAGAATTTTGAAACAACACATATACACTAATCATAATTACCTTTTGCATAAAAAATTACAATTACCTTAATTACTATATTTATATAGTTTTTTGAATTAAAAATAGATAAAAGGTTTTCCGTTATCATCAAGGTGCAAAAGTATTTGGTTGGACCCTAAAGCTCAAACATTGGTAGCCAAAAGATCCATCCACCAACCTATCTATGTCAAAAAACGAGTATGAGTCTTTTGGACAATGCTTGTTTAGATTAATATAATCAACACACATCTTTCATTTTCCGTTATGCTTTTTGACAAGAACAACATTGGCTATCCAAGTTGTATATCTGATCTCTCGAATGAACTCTACCTTTTGCAATTCCTTTACCTACTTTTCAATCTCCTTTAATCGTTTGGGAGTCATTTCCTCCTTCTTTAGCACGCAGGCTTGAAAGATGGATTAACTGCCAACTTATGACAGAAAACGTTTGGGTTTATACCTGACGTATCTCTCGGCTTCCATGCAAATATGTCGACATTTCCTCTAAGAAAAGAGGATAAGATTTCTCTGGTTCCCTCATCCAGGTTCTCTCTAATGGATGTCACTTATCATAATTACCTTAATTACTATATTCATATTTATTTAAAAAAATTGATAAAAAAAATTCTCTAAAAATTTCTGGCTCAAATGTATAAGAATTCTCCCTAAGTTAGTTTTCGTTACTTTTATTAATATAAAAACAAGATGTACCAAAAGGAATAAACACTAAAACATAAAGGACAAGATAATTAATACTCTATTTTTAATATAGTTAATTAATTAAAAATTATTGCTAGTTTAATTTCTGAAGTATAATGATCCAAATAAGAAAAAGTTGGAGATGTTAAGCAATCAACAACTTTATTTCCCTGCCACTTAGTGAAGGTGTTGTAAAAATAATTTATGGCAAACCGAAAAAATTACTGGTTGAGTCGCGGACAATGTCGCCTTCTTTAAGACGTTTCGTGACACTGTAAAAAATTATGCAAGCAGACTATCAACCACGAAGTCCCCAAGATAAAATAGTCAAGATCACTGTATAAGATTCCCACTGCATTGAGGGAACCTTTCTAGAATTACACCCTCTTGTATGACTTGAAAAGTCACTTTAAAGCCACCTTAAAATATGACTTGAAAAGTCACTCTAATAGCCAACCGAAAATATGACTTGAAAAGTCACTCTAATAGCCAACCGAAAATTTAGTGCGACAGAAAGAAAGAGGGAGAAGTTTGTCGGAAATGCATCGACTGAGATTTGGGAGAGAGAAGGAAAAGTTTAGGAAATGCTTCTCAACTAGGACACGAAAAAATAAAGAAAGAGGATCTCTATATATAGGGAGTGAAACACTATTCAAGTGTTTACCCTGAGCGATGTGGGACTTGAAGTTTTTTTTTTCCTTTTTTTTTTCAAACTTTCACCCATTGTCTCCTTTGTTCTAATAATCCCCCACTTGAAATTTGAAAAGAAGATTTTCGAGGATTTCATAAAATTATGCATAAACAAAGGTGTCATACAACTTGAACCTTTGCATAGTGAGTAAGATTCAGATTTTACTAGACTGACTCGAAGTCTTGAACTCTATCTCCGACATCAAACCACACACAACCTTTTCATAGGTGTATTCTATAAAGCTCGTGTGTTAAAGGTCATGCACGTCTATCCCGGTATAGTGAACGCTCTAGAAATTTTTGCCCAAAATTTCATATGAAGCGGCCCCCACTTCCACATTCACATAGGTGAGTCTATCAAGAGTACTCCTGTAGCCTAGGTACTCCACTCAACATAGAGTATAGATCTCATTAAGAATTAAGAATTTTTCATAACTCATCCTCTTGTTACTTCAGGAATCATGCTGCTTTCACTTATAACAGCATGTTCATCTCATATCACTTCATAACTTGTTATTACCTATTGAACCTAGTTCTTGGAATCTCTAGTCATTTAGGTCGGGTTACCATCATGAATGATAATCACAATAAGGGCAATAGTCCCATTCTTTTAGAAGTGTTATGGACTTTCTCTCTAGCTAATCCTTTCGTCAAAGGATCTACTAAATTATCATCAGTGCATATGTGATCCACTCTAACAGCTCCTGTTGAGAGTAATTCTCTAATAGTGTTGTGCTTACGACGTATCTGTTGTTTCTTACCATTGTAATAACGGTTCTCAGTTTTTGCAATAGCCGCGGAACTATCGCAATGGATCAACACAACTGGTATCGGTCTTTCCCATAAAGGAATCTCTGCAATTAAGCTTCTCAACCAACTTGCTTCCTCACTAGCAGTTGCTAGTGCTATCATCTCAGATTCCATAGTGGACTGAGTTAAGATAGTTTGTTTCTTTGACTTCCAAGAAACAGCCCCGCCAGCTATGCTAAATATATAGCCGCTAGTTGCTTTAGAATCATTTGAAAGAGTGTTCCAATCTGCATCATTGTATCCTTCAAGTACAACGGGAAACTTTTTATAATGTAATCCAAGGTTTATGGTTCTTTTAAGGTACCTCATTACCCTTTCAATAGTGTGCCAATGCTCCATACTAGGTCTACTGGTAAACTTGTATAATAATCCCACAACATAGGCTATGTCGGGTCTAGTACAATTAGTAGCATACCTAAGGTTGCCAATGATACTTGCGTACTCAGTTTTGTCGTATACCTTCACCAGTGTTCTTAATCAGTTTTACACTTGGATCATATGGTGTACTAGTAGGTTTACAGTCAAAGTAGTCATATTTCTTTAAGATCTTCTCAATGTAGTGAGATTGATCCAGAGAAATTCCCTCTTTTGATCTGGTAATCTTAATACCAAGGATTACACTTGCTTCTCCGAGGTTTTTCATATCAAAGTTGTTACACAACAATGATTTCACATCGTTCACTACATGAATATTTGAACCAAATATGAGAAGGTCATCGACATATAGACATATGATAGTGCAAATATTATTTACAGATTTGTAGTAAATGCATTTGTCACTTTCATTCACCTTAAACCCATTCGAGACTATTAAGTTATCAAACTTTTCATGCCACTGCTTAGGTGATTGTTTTAGACCATACAAAGATTTATCTAACTTGCAAACTTTATCTTCTTGTCCATGAATCACAAACCCTTTAGGTTGCTCCATATAGATTTCCTCTTCCAATTCACCATTTAAAAAAGCAGTTTTAACATTCATTTGGTGTACCACTAGACTGTGAATAGTAGCAAGAGATATTAGCACCCGAATAGATGTTATTCTAGTGACTGGTGAAAAGGTGTCGAAGAAATCCACATTCTCTCTTTGCCTAAAACCCTTGGCTACAAGGCAAGCCTTGTATTTATCCACAGTACCATCAGGTTTTAGTTTCTTTTTCAAGATCCATTTACAACCAATTGGTTTACAACCAATTGGCAAGTCTACTAAATGTCAGGTCTTCTTAGATTCTAAAGAATCCATCTCATCATTAATGGCTTCTTGCCACAAGTTAGCATCCAAAGAAGACAAAGCTTCTTGGAGGTTTGATGGATCCTCCTCTAATGTATAGGCCATATAATCGGGCCCATAGTCTTTAGCAATTCTTGCTCTGTTACCTCTTTGAGGCTCTATTTTTTGTTCTGGTTCTGCAAGATTTTCACTACTAATAGCAGGAAGGTGACTAGATGAAGTACCCTCATTATTCCTTAATTTTAAAGGAAATTTATTTTCATAAAAATCAGCATCATTTGACTCTATGATCACTTTTGCGTTTAGGTCTTAAAACCTATACGCTTTGTTATTAATAGCATAACCAATGAACACACATTCATAGGCTGTACTTGCGAGTTTAACCCTCTTGGGGTATGGGATCCTTACATAGGCCAGACATCCCTAAGTTCTCAAATAGGACAAATTTGATTGTCTTTTCTTTAGTATTTCATAGGGAGATGTCTTGCTTTGTGATTTGGGGATTCTATTTAGCATATAACAAACAGTTAATAAAATTTTGTCCCACCAAAAAGATGTTGCACTAGAACTCAACATAGTAGCTACAACTAATTATGTAAAAGTTTTGTTCTTTCTTTCAGCTTTACCGTTCATTTCAGGTGAAAATGGAGCAGTCGTCTCATGTATGATTCCATGCAAATTATAAAACTCATTAAACAAACTAGAATCATACTCTATGCCTCTATCACTTTGAAGTTTCTTAATTTTCTTATTGAATTGATTTTCAATTTCTGTTACATATAACTTAAACATGTCAAGCGCTTCAATTTTATTTTTCATAAGATATACATATGTATAATCATAGCAGTCATCAATAAAAGTGATAAAATATCGTTTTCCATTTCTGGTCAACGTTCCATCAAATTCACATATATCAAAATGTATTAAATGCAATGGCTCAGATTCTTTAACTATTGATTTGTGTGATTTCTTAGTTATTTTAGATTGATTGCAAAAAACACATTTTTTAAAGTGATTTGAAGATAGCTTTGGAATAAAACCTAAGTTACTCATGTTAGATATGCAACGACTATTTATATGACAAAGTCTAGAATGCCAGATATTAAAATCACACAGCATGTAAGCAGAAGGAGAAACTTTATTAATATCAAGATTCAATTTGAACATGCCATCAGTGGCGTACCCTTTCCCTACAAATACCCCATTCTTGGTCAAAGTAAATAAATTTGCACCTATGGTCTGAGTAAACCCAGCCTTGTTTAAAAGAAAACCAGAAACCAGATTCTTTCTCATCTCTGGAGTATGCATCACATCTTTTAGGATCAAAGTCTTTCTAGAGGTAAACTTCAATTCAACATCTCCAGTTCCAGCAACAATAGTGGTGTGGGAATCACCCAACACTACTTTATTATTTTCAACATTCGTATATGTTTTAAACATAGCATAATCATAGTAGACATGGCAAGAGGCGCTATTGTCTACCCACCATCCATCTGATCCTCCAATCATATTGATCTCAGTTATCACTGTGAAAGCAATGCCTTCCAAGATTATTTTGATGATGCCAAAGAATCAATAGTTAAGCAAGTCCCAAAGAATCAAGAGTCAAAAAGCTTCAAGAATCAAGTTTCAAAGAATCAAGATTCAAGAATAATCAAGTTTCAAGAATCAAGATTCAAGACTCAAGATTCAAGAATCAAGAGAAGACTCAATCAAGATAAGTACTAATTTTTTTTCAAAACATTGAGTAGCACAAGAATTTTTCACAAAATCTTTACCAAAAAGTTTTACTCTCTGGTAATCGATTACCATAAGGTAGTAATCGATTACCAGTAACCAACATTGTTTTCAAAACTAATTTACAAAGCTGTAATCGATTACCATGAGCATGTAATCGATTACCAATGGTTTAAAACGTTAGATTTCAAATTTTAAAAGTCACAACTAGTAATAAAACCTTTTCAAATCATTTTTAACTTGTGTAATCGATTACACAATACTTGTAATCGATTACCAGTGTTTCTAAACGTTTTGATTTTCAAATTTAAACATGAAGAGTCACATCTGTTGATGTGTAATCGATTACACCTTAATGGTAATCGATTACCAGTGACTGATTTCGAAAAATGAATTACCAAAAGTCACAATTCTTAAATTGACTTGTTTCTGAAGAATTTTTCAAAAGTCACAACCTTTAAGTGACTAGTTTTCAAAAGAGTCACAATCTTTTAAAGTGATTAGTTTTTAAAAAATTGCCAAGAGTCACAAACTTTAACTTGAGTCATCAAATGATTATAAATATGTGACCATGGCATGAATTTCAATAACAAGTTTTTACAGAAATTTCTGATTCATTTCTCAACTTCTTTCTAAGAATTTTTGCTCAATACTTTCTTTTCCAAGAAAAGTTCATTGTTCAAAAAACTTGTGCTATTCTTCTTCTTCATTCACTTATCCCTTTGCCAAAAGAATAGAAGGACTAACCGCCTGAATTCTTTTGTGTCTCCCTTCTCTCTTTCCAAGAGAATTCAAAGGACTAACCGCCTGAGATATCTTTTGTTTTCCCTTACAAAGATTCAAAGGACTAATCGCCTGAGAATCCTTTGTCCTAACACATTGGAAGGTACATCCTTTGTGGCACAAGTAGAGGGTACATCTACTTGGGTTGTTGTACTGAGAACAAGAGAGGGTACATCTCTTGTCGATCAGTTCAAGTGGAGGGTACATCCACTTGGTTGTTCAAAGATAACAAAGGAGGGTACATCCCTTGTGGATCTTTGGCTTGTAAAGGATTTTACAAGGTTGAAAGAAATCTCAAGAACCGTTGGTTGTTTGGGGATTGAACGTAGGCACGGATTGTGGCCAAACCAGTATAAATCTTGTGTTTGTCTTCTTCTTCCCTACTCTTTTTACTTTTCCGTTGTGTTCTTTTATTTTCGCTTTACTTTTGTCTAAGTTATTGTTTTTTGTTCTTTACTTCTTCATAACTTAGTAGTAAAGCCTAATTGAATTTAGTAATATTAAGAAGGATAAATTTTTAATTAGTCAAGACACATTAATAATTAATTCAACCCCCCCTTCTTATTTATTCTTAGGCCACTTGATCCAACAATCACAACTATGTATGGCTCTTGAGTCATGTTAGCCTGGGGAGCACCTGTCATTGAAGGATTTATGCATTTACGTGCTATATGTCCTGGTTTGCCACAATTGTAGTAGAGGAATGGTTCACCAAGATTATTCTTGGCAGGTGGATGTTGTCTAGCATGTTGGACCCTTGGGGGGTTCTTGTTGCGGTTGGAGGTATTGTTCACATTGCGGTTCTGATTCTTAAGGTTTTTGCCAGTAGGCTTCAGAACTGCACATGTGTTCTTCCCTTTAGTGTTGTTGTGAGACATAGCCAACACTTCATCGTTTTTATCTTGTCTGTGTGCATCTTCCTCAATGCGCAGATGTGTGATCAGAGACTCCAAAGAGAATTCTTTGGTCTTGTGTCTGAGAAGGTTTTTGAAATCCTTCCAGCCATGAGGCAGCTTGTCTATGATGACAGCAACCTGAAATTGCTTATCCAAAGCCATACCCTCTGATATGATATCATTAGCAATTTTTTGTATCTCATGGGATTGAGACTCTACTGATTTATCATCAGTCATTTGATACTTAAGGTAGCGGCTAACAACATACTTTTTAGTCCCAGCTTCCTCGGTATCAAACTTCTTTTTTAGAGCCAGCCAAACTAATTTGGCAGACTTATATGGGCTATAATAATCATAAAGATCATCAGCTAACCCATTCAAAATGAAATTCTTGCATAGGTAGTCATTTTCATTCCAGAGAACTAATTCTATAGTCATTTTATCCTTCACTTCCTTCTCAGCATCTTCAGGTACCACTAGAATATCAATGTTCAAAACACATGCAACTTTTCTCATAGTTAAAGAAAACATCATCTTTTGTTGCCAATGTTTGAAATGATACCCTTCAAACTTAAAAGGTTTGTTGAGGTCATTGTTGTTCGAGCCAGTAATATCTACGGTAGCTATGGCAGAACCAAAACTCGTCTTAAAATTGTTGAAAAAATAATTTATGGCAAACTGAAAAAATTACTGGTTGAGTCGCGGACAATGTCGCTTTCTTTAAGACGTTTCGTGGCACTGCCAAAAATTATGCAAGCAGACTATCAACCACGAAGTCCCCAGGATAAAATAGTGCAGATCACTGTATAAGATTCCCACTGCACAGAGGGAACCTTTCTAGAATTACACCCTCTTGTATGACTTGAAAAGTCACTCTAAAGCCACCTGAAAAAATGACTTGAAAAGTCACTCTAATAGCCAACCGAAAATATGACTTGAAAAGTCACTCTAATAGCCAACCGAAAATTTAGTGCGACAGAAAGAAAGAGGGAGAAGTTTGCCGGAAATGCATCGGCTGAGATTTGGAAGGGAGAAAGAAAAGTTGAGGAAATACTTCTCAATTGGGACAAGGAAAAATGAAGAAAGGAACTCTCTATATATAGGGAGTGAAACACTATTCAAGTGTTTACCCTAAGCGATGTGGGACTTGAAGTTTTTTTTTTCAAACTTTCACCCATTGTTTGCTTTGTTCTAACAGAAGGTAATGTTTTGAAGCTATTGATTTGGCCAGATATGCCTACAATCATCCAATAATCCATGGAATAAATCCCCTCCCCCCCACCTAATTATTTATTCTTCCAACATTGAAAAAATTGTAAGTTATCACTTTCAAATTAAGCTCCTAGCAAACCTAGTTCATTTACTTTAATGATTTCCCACCTGAATGCATAGACTTCTACCTCCCTAACTTCCATCTTAGCATCTATAAAGTAAGTTGCAGCCACCATGACTTTGCCTTTATTATCTCGTGTAATCAACCCCAACCCTGTGCCTACATTCCTTTTGATTGAGGCATCAGAATTAACATAATACGACCCACATGATGGTGTTTTCCACCTCATTTCTTTTGTTTCATGCGAGGATGTCCCATGGGCTACAATATTATATTTCCACAAGTTGCTAAGCATTTTGCTAGAATCTGATTGCACTCCATCTTCTTGTTTTGGAACACAATTTGGTTACAAGCATACCAAATAGCCCTTGCCAAAGTAAACAACACCATTTCTTTTGTCTCATTTTCTAGTTGGTACATATATTGGTTCAACCATCCTTGGAAATCTCCAAATCTGGCTACATAAATTATGAATCCAATTGGACATTCGAACCAAATTCTTTGAAGTAGAGGGCAAGTAAGCAAAACGCGCAAAACTATCTCGCCATCTTCACCATATAGCAGCCAACAATGATCAATTTCCTATCCTTTATTTGCTAGATTTTTGCTCACTTGTAGGATATTAGAGCATGCTCTCTAGATCAAGTTTTTGCACTCAACACTCCAAACTATCTTCCAAGTGTTATGGTGTAGGACACAGTGTGATTTGACTCATGCAACGTTGGACAAATTGAACGAGAAAGAGAGAACGTGAAAAAGAATTCAAAGAGAGTTTGAGATATTCATAGTATTGAAATTATGATGTTTCATCCCCCCCCAATGTGATTACAAGATGCATATCTATAGTGTATGCCTGCATAGTGTTACCATCTATGTGGCTTATACAAGTATTTGCGTTAAGTATCCTATTATAAAAGTTATATCTGATGTGCCTAGAGTCGGCTTGCCACTAGGGTATTTCTTATTTTAGTTGACTTCTTGATCCTATAGCTAGCTTGTAATCCTTAGTCGGTCTTCATGTGTCTATGTTTTGTGTCACATATCCATGATGCATAAAGTTAATATTTATCCCAAAACAGAAGTAGGATCATGCGGCAATATGATAACCTGACTTGATGGAATAAATCACGTTGCTAATGTACTTCCAAAATTGTCACCATGAGCTTTAAGGGTATAAATTTAATGTAATAAGCCATGACTGGGGAGAAAATGTTGGAGTTTCATGGTCTATAATTTTTTTTAAAAAAAAAAATCTAAGAGACTCTGAGCGGAAAGTAAATCCCATCCTATGGACCATGCATTACACATGAATCACTAAGGGATCAGAACATACCTTTGTAGCATGCTTTCAAAGAATGGGTTGCTCTTGATCACCAAGCATCAAAAGTACAACCCCTTACCATTGTCCATGTGAGCAACATTCCGTGTGGGATCCGAGTACTAGCCGATTGTAAATGTGTAGGAATTTAGTGTGACACACTTTTCTCTCTCAATAGTGAATAATGAATTTCTTGTAATGTGTTAGTTTCACATCTTTCATATATTTAGGAGAGAGATTTTATCCAAATCTCAATTAAATCTTATTTTTATCATATCTTATTTGATACAAATAATTATTTTATCAAATTTTATTTAATCTCATCAAATCTTATTTGATTTAAATCTATAGATAATTATCTTATAAGATATATATAGATAACTAATTAATCATATCTAATTAACTATCTCATTAGATTGCATCTTATTTAATTAAACATTATTTAATTAAATATATTATTGATTAATTAAACCTTATTTTATTAATTAACTATTAACTAAATTAAATCACATTTAATTTAATCATTTGCTCCAATTGATTACTCTATGTGTGTGACCCTATAGGTTGCTACTAGACTCGTAATAATATTATCATATAATAGTATAGACAATGATTGACATCTAGCAATGCATCGCAGCCACCTAGCCTGTGAGAAAAATCGATGATTTGATTTCAACCTTACTACAACCATTTCCATCGTGTAGCCTTTGTCCATTCATCCAAATGTCTTGATCGATCATGAGCCATAAGAGTGTCATCCTCGTTAAGTTCGATCATCAATTTCTTGATACCCAAGTGGAGGTGTAAACACAAACAAATCTAATATCTCATATTGACCCATTTTTGCGTGGTCGTGCATACAACTCGCCCTTCTCTATTGAGAGGCCCGTAGACATAACTCCTACTTGTAGGAGGGACGAATTGTATCTACATCACTCACATCCCTCAACATGATTCATTGCAAGCTCAAGTACTACCTTTATGATCACCCTGTTATGGACAACATTTGATAGCATTAAAACCTACAACTCCTACATGTAGGAATCATAGTGACTTTAAGTTGAAGGACTACTATCACCTCATGGTTGCCATGAGAAACACTTATGACACTTACATAACTATATGAAACCTTCTCATAGTGAGTCTATCCAATATAAATATTACTCCTAATTTTTATACCTGCATGTCGACTTGATATCTCATATAAATGACCTGTGAGACGTGGTCATCAATCTACTCACACAATAGTCTCATTGCATTATTGTTGCCCTGGTCAACAATAATACTTGACTACAAATGCTTTTAGAATAGTGTTTCATTGTTCAATGAATCTCACAATCAAGTCTCACTCGATTTGCCATTGAATTAATCGCCTATTCTAGGGACGTTATCATGCTATTCAACTAATAACATAATTATTGACAAGCCTCAAAACATTTTTGTTAAGGATTAGATGGAAGGTGAGGAGTCGACGCTCCATCTTAAGGCTGAGTGCACTTGAAGGTGGTGGATACCTGATGTGACCATAGGTACCTCTGCTATACACAGATGTCTGCTGAGTTATGCTTTTTGTGTAGTTTCCACATACAATTTGGTGTTAGAGACAACTACTCTAAGTTTATGAACTTTCCTTTTATATGTAATTGATTTGGATAGCCTAGGCTTCAATACTTTTGTTTTGTATATTCAGCCATCTTCTTTATCATCATATACAGTGTACCTTAAGGTTGTACTCGTAACTTTACTTGGGGAAATAGTTATGCGTGCACACACACACATATTTATATTTTGTAATTTAGATATGTTCCATTTCTTCTATTCCACTTTAAATTGAAGAAGTAAGCTTCTAAGTAAAACTGCATTATGCTTTCCTTTTGAAAATATGAAGTTGTTTTATTTATTACGCAATAAAATTCCGGTTCACTTTTTCCCAAGTTTATATAATTGTGAACTTAAATTCATCAATATTCTTTATAAAATAAAGAAATAAAATAATTAAGGTATAATTACATTTTGAGAAATTAGGGTGTTACATTCTTCGTAGTTAAGGGGTTCCATTGCACATGGTATTGAATGGCATCAAATGGCAAACCGAGTCTAAGGCGAAGCCCCAACTCTAACAACATATATTTGATTTCATGGTGTGAAAACTGCCAATTGGATGTCGTCTTGCAAGCTTTGACAACTTTCCTGCATGATGCCCCACACGACTCTTTTCAATTTGTACTTTTTGCATTCCACTGCATATTTGCATCCACTTGCACATCTCTCAAGTGCACTAATCTTACTAGAATGAAGTCTTAGTCAGATCGATAGTTGTGCTCGAGTCCCTGTGAACTATCACACAATTGTTGATTGTTGGACGATGTACAATAGTGATAGGGTGGATGATAGTGTTGGTTGTTTAGTCTAGTACTCTTGTCTTTTGAATAGGTCGTCCAATCTTCTATAATCTGGTGGAGCGTCCAGTTACATAGAAGGGAGTGTCCAGCTCGATGGTTCATTGGCATAAGTTTTGTTATGATTGTTTTTTGTTGTAACTATTTTCGTTTAGACAATTATGTGTAACCTTATTTGTAAGGAGCTCTATATTCTAGATTTAAAGAGTTGGAGAGAGATTTGAACCATTTAATTGTAAATTATGTTATTCATAATAAACTTAACAATTTTGCGTAATATCTCTCTTCTCCCTATCTGAATATTATTTTTTGAATCTTCCCAACAACAATAATGCACGTCTTTCAAGACATGCAATGCCCATTAAAACAAAGTTTTAGCACACCAAGGCTCGTGCTCGAGTCCCTATAACTACCACACAATAACATCTAACACACAGGGTAATCACTCACTACGGTTGTAAACCACTCGTATCACACAATAATCGCATGCATTTTCAGTGCCTACGATCACACCTACAAATCTCCAAATAAAATAGCACACATAACAATAATAGTTGCCCAAAATTCACACTTCTCGGATCTTGAAAACAACTCAAAACTGAACATGTACATATATATCAATAATTAATTTCATCAATCCAACACTTGCACAACAATAAGTAATTAATCTCAAAGCATGCACAACACCCCAAAACCCTAAGTCCTTGAAAACAAGCAAAATCATGGTACAATTAAATTTAGCTAAAGATTTTATACACAATTTTTTTTACATACAATAGAAGATATTTTTCTCAATTTTCTAGCAAGATATTCCAAATGATTAGAAAAAATCTACATAAAATCTTAAAATTCCACAAGGCTACAAGACAAAGTTGTTTATAGTTTTCACACAGTTCAAAGATGTATAATTTTCTCCCTCTTCCCAAACCAAACTGAATGGTACTTTTTCTTGATTGAAGCTAACAAAAAGATATTTTCGACAAGTTAAAACTTTTTCAAAATTCATTCTCTTCCATTCCTAATAAAATTTCATTCGAGATCTTTTTCTTGACTTCCAAAAACAATCTTCCAACAACTACTCTATGTTGCTTTACCTTTTAAACTTTGAAGGTAGCCTTGATGCAATCCTACCCCCCAAGGGTATTGGATATAAGACTCCAAGAAGATTTGGCCAGAGATGCAGGAGAAGGTCCTAGGGTTCTCATGAGCCTTAAGGTAGATTTTACATCCTTGGGCTAAGTATGAGCCCACTTATCTTTGTATATATTAGATTAAGATTTCATTATTTTAGGGCCTTGTATTTAGGGCTCCATAGTGTAGGGAGGGTACCCTAGTAATGTAGGATTTTTCAGCCCTTGTATTTTAGGGCACTTAGACTAGTTTTTGTATTAGGAGTAATTTTGTAATTTCACATGCATTAAGTGCACTATTTGATGTGTGTGTTGAGAGAGAAATTTAATTGAATTAGGAGAAGCTCAATCCAATTAAATTTTGGACCATCTTAAGGGGGAGGTGAGCATTTGCTTGTTACATTCTATTGTCACATCCTATAGTCACACTTTGTGCATATCCTTCATGCTTTACATATCTCATGACATCTAAGCACACTTAGTGAAGAATCTTGGACTTGATCTTGGATTAGTGGGCTGAACCATAGCTGAAATTCACTAATCATAATTAGTGAAATTTTGGCTCCAAATTTGGCTCCACAAATTCAAATTCAAGTGAAATTTAAATTGTAATTCAAATTTCCTTCCAATTTTGTGTGACTCTTAAGCTATAAATAGAGGCCTTGTGTGTGTATGTTTTTAACTTTGATTATTTGAGAAATTACACTTCACAGTTCAGACCTCATTTGAGGCATAAATTTCGTGCCCCTTTCTCTCTCCACTCATCTTCTCCTACCTTCAAGCTTTTATCCATGACTTCCTATGGTGGTGAGCTTGTTCTTGACTCATCTTCTCCTTGAAGTTGTAACGACCCGCCTCGTCACTACGGTATCCACACTCTAATATTCGATAATTTCTATTTTTATAAAAAGAACTCCCTTAATTTTTTTTGCTTATGAAAATAGAAGTGATTTTGTCACAACATAAATTCATCCAACAACACGCCATTACTTAAGTGAATATGCATAATTACATAGAAACAATGATTTGGTACATGTCATACACATAACGAAAATTAAATTTGTTCATATATATAATTAAAATCCCAGTTTTACATCTTTAACTCAACAAAATAAAACTTAAAAACCAACTACGAAGGAGTTGATTACAAAACACAACTCTATCCCAAAATAACGCCAACGTCATCACGGCGGCTCGGCGGCTCTTCACCAGAATCTTACTCCCTGCACCCTACGACTATCATTCTGCTCCCATGAACAAGGTTCGTGATCATCACAGGTATCAACCACGCGATACAAAATTGCAAGGGTGAGTTCATTATAAAAAGAACCAATACAAATTCCAAATAACCATAATTAGCAAGGAACATAGGCAAACATGATGAGCATACACAACAATCATTATTCAACACTCATATCCAACAAATATTCATCATCCACATTCAACAATTACTCATCATCCATCCATGGACCCAATCAAGACTTCACAGAATGATGCATGCACCTGACTCAACACTCAGATGCAATGTGGTACGTACCAACAACAACCAAATCTCAGGAAATAGCCTAAGCGTGTCCACATGACACTCTCACTTAGGGAACTGTGCTGAGTTTGTCGAGACCACCCGGTTGTGCACGTAACAGCCCCCCTCCCATAGGTGATCAGCCTGGGAGCCCAAAGGTGTTTCCTACCAGGTGACAGACCCCTAGTACAAAGTACACTTGGCCACAGTTACTTTATTTCCTGTGTCGTATGAGCTATGATCACGGCCAAAAGTAAATGCCAAAGACCATGGACCAATTAAAACGCCTAAGCATCCCCTCAGAAATGCTTAGATTCTCTAACCATGCTAGTTACCCACGTCTGGGCCATCCGACAAGGTCAGTGCACTCTACCCCCCATGACATACACTCCATACGACATATGATCGTGGCCAAAAGCTAGTGCCAAAGACCCTGGAAGGTCAGTGCACAGTGCCCCCCACGATCATACACAACATCCAACGTATGAACGTGGCCAAAAGCTAGTGCCAAAGACCCTGGAAGGTCAGTGCACAGTGCCCCCCACGATCATACACAACATCCAATGTATGAACGTGGCCAAAAGCTAGTGCCAAAGACCCTGAAAGGTCAGTACACAGTGCCCCCCACGAACATACACAACATGCACATGCCAATGCGTTTCCAACATCAATCAACATTCCATTTCCATGTCATTCACAACATAAATATCATCTCATCTCAATGACGTTATCAACAACAACAACAACCTCATTTCATATTCACATATTCATCAATAATAACAATTCATGTTGACATGGTCTTTATTAACAACGTCATCTCAAATCAATATCATCATAATTACCATTATCATCACATATCAATTAAAATCCTCAATAGCAACATCAACAACAATTCAAACAAACACAACAATATCATTTCCACACGCACGGTCTTCAAACAACACATTTCAAACAACCAAAACTATATCATTCATCACAATACATACATATATATATATATATATATATATATATATATATATATATATATATATATATATATATATATATATCGCATCCCATTAGTTAAAACGTAATTTTCTTTGAAGAAAAATCAGCATGCAACAGGGACAGGCAGATATCCTCATAGCTAGGTTCCCTGACCCTAACTATGGTGTTAAAACTGTAAATTTTATAATAAACTCCTCTCACCTATCGTGAGCTACCCCGTGGATTCCTCGTCGCGTCACTTGAAGATTCCTTTTCGTCCTTGCTCTTCGATTCCACGCAAGCCTCTACTATGCCAAAACGAAGGAGACTTAGTATGGATTTCAGAAAACAAAGCTAGTAACAGTGCTCTGGGTCAAACACCCACATCACTACATGAAAGAGCTAAGAGCATTTCGGGTTTTACAAAGGAACATCATTTGGAAATTCTGACCATGCCAATGTGACCGAGGTTCAATGTAGGTTACGAAAATAACATGCATTTCATGAAAGGATAACGTTTACAAAGTCTCTTTCTCTAAGGTTTTTCAAAGGAAGCATAAGACATGCAATGGCGGTTCCAAAGTCAGAAAAGATGCAAAGACAAGCTGAAACTAACAAGAAACAAGTGTAGAACCATGGTTACCTCGAAAGAAAACGAAAGGTCAGATTAGGGTTTCGTTCTCTACCGAAACCGCAAGCCAAGTTGGAAGATTCCACTTCGGTTGAAGGGTTCCTCTCGGTGTGGAGAACAACGATGGTTTGTGGTGGCTAATGGTGGCTGTGGGTGATGGAGAAAGTGCTTGGAACTTTAGAAATGACTTTGGAAGAAAGAAAGAAGAAGAAATGACATTTTTCCTAAGCTACACGAAAGCAAAAGCTGAAGTGCTTAAATAAGAAATGCTCTCAGAATCGGAAGCTTCTAGCACACTCCAGACATATTCTCAAAGATCCCAACGGTCAGATCGTGGAAAAGTATCTTATGAAGCTGAAGACCAAATTTCGAGATGATCCAACGGTTAACGAAGGCTGGGAAGCGTTTTTACCGAGACAGCTCCATGTAGCTTTCTCTAGAAGCTTCATTAAGAGGCTTCCTCCAGAAGCTTCCTCGTGGCTTCTTTGAGAAGCTTTCTCAAGAGGCTTCTTTGAGAAGTTAGATCCTTATCTATCCACACCCCTCCATTAACTAAATTAACCTCCTTAAAAATAATTACGGATGAAAATAATGCAACAAATAATCAAACATCAAACATAATTACTAATAATATATAGATATATATATCAGGGTGTTACAGAAGTAGCATCTCCAATCACCTTTCCTCCTTCTCCATTCTACTGCCATTGATCTTCAAGAAACAAAGAACTCCATTGATGAAGAAAATCCAAGGCCTACAAGCTCCACATAGAGCTACATCAAACCTTTATAATTTTTCTAATATACATGGTTAAAAAGGATTTTTCTCTCTAGTTTAAGGAACTATAAAAACATTTTCTAGATGATCACCACAAAAGTAAAAATTAAGAAAAATCACATATTGCTAGAGTAAAAATGCACAATAGAAAAGTTGGTGCATTTTGCATGTCATGAATGATCCTCAATTTGATTTCATCTCGCAAAGGTGCCAACATATAAGTTGTTGAATTTTGTGTCTAGTTTAATTCAAGACCAATTTTACAAAAAAAAATCAACAGGTAGATTTTGAGAAAAAATCAAAACATTGAACCCAAAAATCCAGCAAGCCTCGCCATCATTGTGGCTAACGATTTTACACTCAAAACTTTTGTAAAAATCTTGAAAAAAATTTGGGCAAAGTCTCCTTTGTATTTGAAGCTCTCCTAAAGTAAATACAAAGAAAAAAATGAAGAAAAATGGCACATGCATCATGCACAACCAGCAACATAGTAGCCATAATTTTCAAAAAACCATATTCTTACCCAACCAATTTACATGCAAAGAGAAAAGAAAAACAATGGAAGCACCATAAACCATTCCAAAGGCTAAACCTTCAAGGTCAAACATGGTTATGAGTCCACACAAAGACCTGCCCCCTTCTCTTACCTAGGGTGTGCTACACGAAATGAAGAGAGGAAGAGGTGAGGATGACAAGTTGATCCCCGAGCTCTAGCAACCTTGCACCAATCATGGAGGAGAGGATTTTTGCTTTCTCTTAGTGTGGGTGGTGGTGAGTGTTAGAGAGAGAGAGAGAGAGAGAGAGAGAGAGAAGTGAAGTTGTGGGCAAGTCAGAGAGGGAAATTGAAACTGTGATTGTGACTAGGGAGAGTGAGTGGAGTCCATATATCCTCATGAGGTGTCACCAAGAAAGGGTTCAATTATGTAGTGTGATTTTATACCATGTAATTATACCGTGATGCAATTAAGTTTTTATAAAGCTTAACCATAAAAATATAATCTATATTATTGAATTATAATTTTATGTGTAAACATTTATTTATAGGTAAAATTTCTCGAGTACTAACGAAGAGACTTAGAACTCAAGTAATTTAAATCAACGACAAACAAAACAATTAATTTCAAACACTATAATAAATATCTAATTAAAATACTACAAATAATTCAATCATAGACAAATTTAATTACAAACAACAATTAAAGAAATTAATCACAAAAAATATATGTATATTGTAAATTCTTGAACTTAACCCTAATTAAGAAATTTTAATTTCCTCTATTTTCCATTCTTTTCTTTAATTACTTGATTAATTACTAGTCACATGCAATTACTCAAGACACGTTTTTCTCATTAAAAACAATTAAAGTTCAAATAAATCCTAATCAAATTGCTTATGTGTTTACTTACCGGGTCAAAATTTAAGGGTGTTACAGTGGCTTGGTAGTAAAAGAATATGTTGGTCGTTTAAAGCTTGGGATAAACTTTGTTGTAAGAGTCATAAATGACTATGAAGAGTACTTGTAACTTTGTTAAGAGTTAGTGAAACTTAATGGATTGTCAAGAATTAGATGTAGTCTCAATGGTAGAGATAAACTAGTATAAAACCTTTTGTGTTGACCTATCTATCTTATCTGCTTGAACTAACCAAGCGTTTAAATCTAAATTTGTTTTAGAAAAGTGTTTTACAAAATCTTTTAGTTATCATCTAACTATGAGTATTTTCTCTCTCTTTACATTGTATCAGATGATAACGTTCTTTGTAAAAAAGGTTTACAAAAATTCTTTAAATCACAATTCAACCCCACTTATTGTGATATTTAACTTTATCACTTAGCCTAACCGTGCACCTTGAGCCTATAACATCTTTAGCTTGGCCTCGCGCCTAGAGCATCTTCATCTCAGCTTCATGCCTTGTGTGTCTTTAGCTCTGTCCTGCATCTAAAGCATCTTGAGCTTGGCTAGGTGCCTTTATAAGTTGACTAGTATCTTCATTAGCTATCTCAAGCGCAAAGCTTAGTGGACATGTGTACCACTTGGACTTTGCAAAACCCATGTAAAGAACGATTAGTCTAGTAGTAGATTACAACATTAATCTAGGAGGCAACTAATATACTTAATCTCTTTCAGCAAGTTTCAGAGCTTAAGGGACATTTGTACTACTCGAACTTGGAACACCACCAATAGGGCGACCGATCAAGTATATCTCTTCCCAAGTAGATAAAAGACTTAATAAAACAGGAAAATGAGAAAGTCTATCTTTACCACCTAAAAGATTAAGATGAAAAAAGATCATATAAGTTTAGGTAAGAAGAGATAGATAAATTTTCTATCTTTATCTATTGGATCTTCTTTATATTTGATGACATTTATATTAGGAAACTAAGCCCATGGACCTAGAGAAAAACTCTATAAAAACAACCTCAATGATATTTGTAACATCCTTGATTTTCAACTTCTCGGTGCTTCTCATACTATGACACTTCACGCGATGACACTTCACTCAACATCCTTGATAGTCAGAATACTCCACCGGTCAGAACCCTCTATAGGTAACCCTTTTCAAGACCTTGGAAATCAGCTCTGCCTGCTTCTAGGATCAATGATTGACCCAACAAACTAACACAAGATTTTTCAGCGTGTTTTGTCCTCACTCACACGTTTTTTAGGAAACTTTCCAGAAGGTCACTCGTCCCATAACTGCTCCAAATTAAACACACTTAACTATGAAAATCTTAAGTGATGGACTACTGAAAAGTAGATGCATCTCGTTGGTATAGATAGTACCAATTAATTCCTTTAAACTATCCTTAACTACACAGTCTCATACCTGCACAACCTTTGAATCCTTCTTATTTTGGTGTGGTTTGATTAAGTGTTACAATATTAGATAACCAATTTCACTCGAACTCATTTTAGATATCTTTCTTCTATCTTTATGCCTCTAACTTAGTCACATAAAGGAGACATAAGAAAAGCACTGACAAGAGAAAATTCGACCAAATTTGATAGGAATAGAAATCATTGAAATTTTATAAGAACTAAATTTTTTATTGTGACTAAAAAAATGAGTATCTTATATAAAATAAAAATATATTTAAACCTAAGAATATATATTTGCATTATTATATTTTAAATTAAACACGAGCACAATATCTATTGTCTTACTAAGATGACCGGTTGGTTTTATTAGTTTAAAAACTCTTAATCTTACCAATTTAAAAACTAATTTTTTATTTGTTTAATCAAAACTTTTTTTTAGTGGTATATGACGTCCTTTATTCTAACAAAAATAAATATAACAAAATGATAGATCAAAAAGATGATTTTTTTTTAAATTCATAAAACATTGAAGAATACCTTTTAAAAGCTCTCGTTTAATTAATTATTCTAAGAAATAATTTATAATAAATATAGTTGTTGAACTTTTAATTATTATATAATTCTTTAACCTTTTTTAATAATTTTAAGCTACTAAAATATTTTAAGATTATGTTATCTATTTTTTTTACCTTTTAACTTTTTTTAAATAATCTATAGTATTTTTTCAAGGATAAATAATTAAATTCATTTTCCGATGTTGACAAATTAATTCTAAAAAAAGTAAAAAATTTAAATTAAATTATTACTAATTTATCTTATTTTTAACGTATTTAATTTATCAATATATCACACATTCCCAAATGAATTTGACTATTACCATTCTTTTAATAAAAACTTTCAATTACATAAAATTAAAATAAATGGACAACATAAACCTGTACGACATAAGAATTCCATCTTGTCCTTCAAAGAAAAAAGAAGGCAAAAGATTCTTTGGGTGACCTTTAACAATATCCAATATCCATTTATTTAGGAATGAACATAAGGGTGTTGGTTGTTTTCCAATTTTGGAACGATGAATTCCCTTAATTTTGTTTCAGCGGCGATCGTGTCTGTTCATTATTCCGAGCCCAGTCCCAAACTCGTTTCCATCTCCAGAGCCAGAGACAAACCTTATACTCTCGTGATCCGTTCCTCTGGCCACCTTTCTAATAAGCTAAAAGTTTCAGCCCTCAAAAGCAACGAAACAAAGCCAAAGCAGTTCTCACTGTGTCAAAACGGATGGCTCCCCGCTTTCCCCCACGTTCTTGTTGCTTCAATGTCTAATTTTATATTTGGGTATCACATTGGGTCAGTCAGTTTCCCTATCTTTGTATTCTCTTAAATCAATAATAAGGTTTTTGATTTTCTAGCCTCTTGTGGATTGCAGAGTCATGAATGGTCCTATTGTTTCCATTGCTCGGGAGCTTGGTTTTGAGGGAAACTCATTCATTGAGGGACTCGTGGTCAGTATATTTATCGCTGGTGCATTTATTGGGAGCATAAGCTCCGCTTCATTGCTAGATAGACTTGGTTCTCGCCTCACATTTCAGATTAATAGCATACCCTTAATCCTTGGGGCAATAATAAGGTACTGTACATTTCTTGTGCTTTCATGTACAAATGATTATGATTATAACATGATTGGCTTTTCCAATTTTTTGATCATCAATACATATTGCCTACAGATTGCAATCACTTTCATTTGAGATTGTAGTTGCTTGGCTGGTAGTCATATTGTTAACATACTTCTTTATAATTTGTGACAGTGCACAAGCTCACTCCTTGAATGAGATAATTGGGGGAAGATTTCTTGTTGGCCTTGGTATAGGTGTAAATACTGTTCTTGTTCCAATATATATATCCGAGGTACATGTTGATATCGACTTTAGTTTTGTATATAATCATTTTCTCGTTCTCCAACTGTACTAAGTTGACTTATCTGATCTCTACAGTCTACACTGTAGTCTCTACACCACAATAGTATATGTATCTTTTTGCCTTCTGTAACTCAGTAGCAACGTTAGCTTCTATTAGGTAGTTGTAAACTGACTACAGTCAGTAACTAGAGTGTGACAGCTGTAATCAACTAACTCTGGTTAGTTGACTGTTAGGATCAACTAAATAAATTGCATTGTAATCCTTTCTCTGTGGGTTGAAATTCCTCACAACAGATTCAATAATATCTTCCTCTTATCTTTCTCTCTGAGTTCCTTTATACACCATATACCAAATCCATGTAACTTTTCCATAAGTGATGTTTAATTATCGGTTATAATGAAAATAAAACAGGCCAAGTTCTAACTGTTGATTTTTCTACAATAATTAATTATACTAAACAGTCCCCCTTCCATGAAGAAAGTATATTTATATTTCTAATGAAAATAGTTTGTACTTAACTATTTTTTGTTTTTGATATGTGGAGGAAAGACATTTTTAAACAGCAAAAACAGGTCCTTCTCACTCATGTTTCTTTGCTATCATGTGGTGTAGGTAGCTCCAACAAAATATAGGGGCGCCCTAGGTTCCTTATGTCAAATTGGCACTTGCCTTGGCATTATTACTTCACTATTTCTTGGAATACCTTCTGAGAATGATCCACATTGGTGAGTTTCTTTCTATTTTTTTTCCTTGTACATTCATGACATTGGTATTTAAATCACAAATTTTCATTTGGACTTTCATGTTAGATCTATATAGTCAATAGTGGCTGTTGTGGCAGTGGCCGCGATTGCGGCGTGGCCCCCCAGCGCGATGGTGAGGTCTGTTGTAGAACGTTTCAATGTTGCGGTTGTTGTGGCCGCAATTGCGTTTCCGAGGCGTTTGGGTGCTACTGCCATGCTGGCAGACACTCTGCGACTTCCTTTGTGCTGGCACTGATCTCTCTCTTCCATTTGAGTGTCGTGACGTTTCACTTTTACAGTGATGGCCTGAGCTAACAGAGAACGTGGTTAGATTTAGGGTTTTAACCTTTTAGGTGTTCTTTTCTAATCTATTGGCCCTCAAGTCCACCGTCTGTCTGCTATATATTTTTATAAGCGTCACTTTTTAATTTGTTACCTGAACTGCTATGCTGTGAAAAAAAATCTGTGAACTGTTAATATAATAAACTAAATAATTATAATACTATTAAAAAAATATAAAAATAATATTTAAAACTTAACATATAATTTAATAAAGTGAAGCATAATATATGATAAATAAATTTCAAATTATAGTAATAAAAAATATAATCAACTAACTAATAGTAATATAAACTAAATTAAACATAATATATAATATGGCAAGATTAATAATGAAAATATTATAAATCATATAATAATAAGACATAGCTTTATCTTGGGTTAATCTAGCTCTATGGTGGGAGTCTTTATCTTGGGTTAATCTAGCAATAGCTTTGCCACAAAACCCTAGGGAACATTACATGCAACATGCAATTGGGATACCTGACGGAAAGAAGCTCACAAGATGGAAATGCTGGTGGATCGCTCTGACATGGTCAATTTTGAATCACAAAAATAAAATAGTATTCCAAAATCAGACCTTTGATGGAAGGAAAATGATGGATGATGCAGTTCTCTTACTCTGGACGTGGGTCAAATCCATGGAGAAGGACTTTGCCATACATTTTAACTAATGGTCCTCTAACCTAAAGGAAACATTCAGTAATTAGGAGGGGATGGGTTTTCTGTAATTCTGTAATAGAATGCGCATTAGCTTGGTTCTGCGTATATACTCGAACCAACTACATAATTACATCTACATATGTATTTCTAGTACCATTGGTACTATTCATATTAATAACATATCTATTTTTGTTGAGCAAATATATATATATATATATATATATATTATATATATATATATATATTTTTTTTTTTTTGCTCAGCAAAAATAATATATATATTGAATAGAGTACCAGAGGTACTAATAGTACAAAAGACCATTCGAGTGGTTCCACAGCCAGACATTAATATTCTGAAAGGGAACCATTCTATGGATACTGATTTCGTATAAGATTTACATAAAGTAGATTCCTAACTATTTAATCCTCTGCTGCTTCATAAAGCTTTTTGTAAAGCTGCTTGCCCATTGATTAAAATGGACTGTAAAGTCTTTCTCGAAACTCTTAAGCCAAGACCAAAGTAGAAACATTGCGTCTTCAAATAATGAGTTAGTGTTGAAGGTTGCATTAGAGTTGTTTTGGAGCCTTCGGAGTAACAGATCAATGGAAGCAACATGCGGCTAATTATTTACATTGTAGTTTGCTGGCTTTTCCTTTCGTTTATCTTGGTATACCCATAGGGGCCAACCCGAGGAGGGGTCAGATGTGGGATTCGGTTATCCAAAAATGTGAGAGACAATTATCAAAATGGAAGCAAAGACATATCTCGTTTGGGGGGAGAGTGACATTAATACAATCAGTCCGAACATCAATTCCTATTTATTTCTTTTCTTTTTTCAGGGTGCTGCAATTGGTGGTGGATAAGCTAGTGAAAATACAGAGGAGATTCCTATGGGGAGGTGGTTCTGACCAAAGCAAGATCTCATGGATTAGGTGGGACACGGTGTACTTACCAAAAGAAAGGGGAGGGCTTGGCATCAAGGATATTAATTCTTTTAATCTCGCTCTACTAGGCAAATGGAAGTGGCATCTTCTACGGAACCAAGGGGAACTTTGGGCTAAAGTAGTGGAATCTAAATATGGCGGATGGAGGGGTTTGGAGGAAGTAGGAAGGGCAGCCAATGAGTCAGCATGGTGGAAGGATCTAAAAAAGGTTGCAATTCAATCTTACCAGGGAAGGGCTCTTCAAGATGGATTTAGATGGAAGGTGGGAGTTGGTGACAAAATCAAATTCTGGGAGGATAGGTGGTTAGGTCAGGAGGAATCATTAGCTGAAAAATATCCGCGACTTTACCTCATATCATCACAGCAACAGCAGACTATCCAACAATTGGGATCTCACAAGGATAATAGATGGGAATGACACTTTATTTGGAGAAGACCACTGTTCGATTCTGAAATCGAATCAGCAATCAGCTTCCTTAATGAGGTAGATGGCAAGACCATACAGCAACAAGGAGGGAACGAATGGGAATGGATAGGACATCCATCAGGCACATATTCTACTCATAGTGCCTACCAGCTGTTATGGGAAGGGGGAGCAGCTGCAAGTAATGATGAATGTTTTATGGAGTTGTGGAAATTGAAGATACCTACAAAGAAAAATCTGCAGAGGAGACAAGTGCAAATCATGGATTTGTCTTGCCCATTTTGTGGATGTGTGAAGGAGGAGGCAGCCCATTTATTCCTTCATTGCGCGAAGATACAGCCTATATGGTGGGAGACTATGTCTTGGATGAATATTAAAAGTGTGTTTCCATCAAACTCGAGACAACATCTCATTCAACACTCATATGTTCAGGTGGATGGCATAAGGGTCAAGAGATGGCAATGTTGGTGGATGGTTGTAGTTTGGTCCATTTGGCAGATGCGAAACACAGTTATCTTCTCAAATGCAGTGAAGTACCCTAGGCTGTATTCAATTTCAATGCAGCAGCACCAGCTCATTAGATCCATGGGAATATTTCGAGATAGGGAGTGGGAGTGGAACTTTGCGTGGAGAAGAGCCTTGTTTGACAGTGAAATTACCTCAGCAGCTAATTTTCTCAAAGATGTTGCAGAATTTAAAATCCAACAACAGATTTCAGATAGTTGGGAATGGTCTGCAGATTCAGAGGGTCATTACTCAACTCGTAGTGCCTATGACTTGATTGGAGAGGGTGCAGGAGATAGAAGGCATGAGGAATGTTTTGAGAAGCTTTGGAGGATGAAGGTTCCAGCTAGGTTTCTGGTGTTTGGGTGGAGACTTTTAAGGGATAGGCTGCCGACAAGGAAAAACCTGCAGAGAAGACAGATTCATCTAACAGATTCTCTCTGTCCTCTATGCAGAATCCATCAAGAGGATGCATCCCATCTCTTCTTCCACTGTAGCAAAGTTCAACCCATATGGTGGGAATCCATGTCATGGCTGCAACTTAAGGGCGCTTCACCTTTAAACCCAAAGCAGCACTTCCTCCATCATTTGGGTCTTCAACCAGCTGGTGTGAGAAATAGTAGATGGCAATGTTGGTGGATAGCTTTGACGTCGTCCATATGGAAATTTAGAAATAGCATTATCTTCTCTAATGTGACTTTTGATGCTAACAAATTGTTCGAAGAGGCCATATTCCTTCTTTGGTCTTGGCTTAGGGGCTTTGAGAAGGATTTTTCAGTGCATTTCAATCAATGGTCATCTAACTTACCACAGAGTTTTATGTATTAGCAGGGGACTGCATAGTGTTCACATTGACACATGTAAAATCATTTGCTTTTGTATCCATAGTTTGGTTCCCCCTCAGAATTTTAAGTCTGACTGTGGAACCATTTATATGGATCTCTTTTGTACTATGAGTACCTCTGGTACTTCTTTTTATATATAATACTTATCTTTGCCGATTAAAAAAAAAAATCTTCTCAAATGCAATTTTCAATGGCAACAAGTTGTTCGAGGATGCTGTATTCTTAATGTGGACTTGGCTAAGAAGCATGGAGAAAGATTTTACCATTCACTTTAATCAATGGTCAAGTCAAATTCGACAAGGATTTTTGTATTAGTAGGGGGTAGCTTTTCTTGAATTTCTAGCAGTTGTTCTACTTATGTAGCCATATTTTGGTTCCTAATCAAACTGTAGCAGTTTCACTAAGGAACCATGTGTATGGTACTCTACTTATGTACATAGTACCTCTGGTACTTGTATCTATTCAGATTTATATATATATATAACTATTTTTGCTGATAAAAAAAAAGTTAAGGCTAACCACCAGTATTGCCATCTGTTTGTCCTTAGTCCATTGAGTTGAACACCAAAATGTTGAAGAAAGTGCTGCTTTGGGCTAAACGGGAAGGCGCCTTTAATCTGCAGCCGTGACATGGTGTCCCACCAGATGGGTTGTATTTTACAGCAATGGAAAAACAAATGGGGTGCACCCTCCTCTGTATTTCTGCAAAAAGGACATTGCAAATCTGTAAGCTGTACCTGTCTCCTCCTCAAATTCTGTCTTGTTGGTAATCTGTCTCTTATCAATCTCCATGCAAATACTGCAATCCTAGCTGGAATCTTTATTTTCCATAGCTTCTCAAAACAGTCCTCCTGTCTACCAACTGCTGCTTCTTCTCCTAACAAGTTGTATGCAGTTCTTGTTGAATAATGACCCGCTGGATCTCCAGACCACACCCAAGTATCTGTGCCTTGTTGCTGAATTGTTGTATCTTCAATGTCTGTGAGAAAATTAACTGCTGAATTGATTTCATTTTCAAACAATGGCCTTCTCCAAGAGAGATTCCACTCCCACCCTCCATCTGTATGTATTCCCATCGATCTTATGACTTGATGCTGCTGTAGTGATATTAAGTATAGTCTAGGATATTTCTCAGCCAATGATTCCTCCTCCCCAGTCCACTTGTCCTCCCAAAATTTAATTTGGTCTCCGCTGCCCACCCTCCACTTCATTCCCTTTTGGATAATCTGTCCTTGGTGTGAGCTGGAGAGGGCCTTTTGTAAGTCTCTCCACCAAACAGATTTGTTGCCTACCCTATCCACTTCAGCCAAGCCTCTCCATCCTCCATATTTCGAGTTCAGCACCCTAGCCCATAACTCCCCTTTGTGTTGCCTGAGATGCCACTCCCATTTGCCAAGCAACACCATATTGAAGTTGTTGATATCCTTTATGCCTAGTCCTCCCTTCTCTTTTGGCAAACACACGGTCTCCCAGCTAATCCATGCAATTTTATTTTGATCCGGTCCTCCTCCCCATAGGAATCTACGTTGTATCCTCACGAGCTTATCCACCACTGATTTGGGCACCCTGAAAAAAGAAAGAAAGTAAATGGGTATCGATGATAAGACTGATTGTATGAGTGTCACTCTCCCTCCAAAGGATATGTATCTCTGTTTCCACCTCGCTAACTTTCTCTCACACTTGTGTATTATGGACTCCCACATGTGACATCTCCTCGGGTTTGCTCCTATGGGTATTCCCAGGTAATTAAAAGGAAGGACCAGCAAGCGGCAGTTCAGGTAGTTAGCTGTGTGTTGCTTCCATAGATCAGATTTGCCAAAAGCTCCAAAGCAACTCTTGGCAAAATTGATTTTAAGTCCTGAAGCTAGTTCAAATGTCCTGAGAATGGCTTTGATTGTTTTAACATTTTCCATGTTTGCTTCCCCAAAAAAGATTGTGTCGTCGGCAAACTGTAGGATGCTAATCTCCACTTGATTTAAGCCTACTTTAAAGGCCTGATACAGATTTTCCTCCTTAGCTTTTCTCATCAAGCCGTTCAACCCTTCAGCTACCACATTAAATAGAAAAGGTGCCAACGGATCTCCTTGTCTTAATCCTCTTTTAGGGAGGAACTCAGCTGTAGGGCTGCCGTTGACCAAAACCGAAATGGACGCTGATTTCAAACACCCCTCTATCCATTTAATCCATATGGAGCTAAAGCCTGTCCTGTCCAGCATGTACAACAAAAAATCCCATGATACCGAATCATATGCCTTCTCAAAGTCGACTTTGAATATAAGCCATGATTTGGTAGTCCTCTTTGCCTCGTCAAGCACCTCATTTGCAATGAGTACACTATGTAATAGGTGTCTTCCTTCAATAAAAGCCGATTGAGTTTCGTCAACAATATCAGCCATCACTTTCTTCATTCTGTTGGCCAGCAATTTAGCAACAGTCTTATACATGCAGCCAATGAGGGAAATAGGTCTGAAGTCATTCAGGAATTGAGGGTCAGCCACCTTAGGTATCAAGGCTATGAAGGATGCATTACACCCCCTCGGGAGAACACCGTGAACATAAAATTCATCTAGGAAGTGCAAGATATCAGATTTGAGTAGGTGCCAAAACTGTTTGATGAAGTTAAAATTCAAACCATCGGGCCCTGGACTTTTGTCGCTCCCACACTCCCATACGACTTGTTTAATTTCCTCCTCTTGGAAACGAGCAGTCAGCATATCATTCTGATGCTGATTTATTTTCTGAAAACAGATCCCATCCAATCTAGGCCTATGATAATTTGATTCCTGGAATCGTTTTGAGAAAAATGCTCTGACTTCCTCCTTTACCTTAGATGGTTCATGACACCAAGTTCCATCAACCATTACAACCTTCAGATAATTGTTCCGCCGATTAGCATTCAGCAACATGTGAAAATATCGAGAATTACAATCTCCTTGCTTAATCCACTTGACTCTAGCCTTTTGCCTCAAAAGTGATTCATGAGCTTGGGCAGCTGACCACAGAGCTTCCTGCAGTTGTTTCAGTTTCAGCTGTTCTTGATTAGTTAGCTGTCTTTGGCTCGTATCCTCCTCAAGTTTGTTTAGTTCCTCCTCAATCGTCTTCACCCTCCTTAGAGTGTCTCCAAACTGCTCCCTATTCCACATTTTCAGCCTTTGCTTCAACCTCTTTATCTTTTCTTTGAGGACATATCCACCCCAACCTGGTTGCTGGTTGGAAGTCCAGCAACTAGTGACTGTTTCCTTGAAAGACTTCTCAGACAGCCAACAATCGAGGATCCTAAAAGGTTTTGGGCCCCAATCAACTGATGACGATCTGAGCATGACGGGGCAATGGTCTGAAAAATTCCTTGGCAAAGTAGATTGAGTGCTTGCCGGCCATCTGTCGTGCCACTCAGGAGAAATCAGGAATCTGTCAAGCTTACTCCTGAATGTGCCATTTGGTCTAAACCAGGTGAAATTTCTCCCCAGCCATGGTTCCTCTATCAACTCCAAGTCATCTATCCAGTCGTTGAACTCCTTGATGTCATTTGTCCCTAATCCCCTTTGGCAGATCCCGAATCTCTCAGCAAGGTCCCTGATGCTATTAAAGTCACCACAGATGCACCATAAATCTCCTGCTAGAGAGTGCTTCAGCTGCCTAACCTGATCCCATAGTATCCTCTTGTTCTGCATTTCGCAAGGTGAATAAATTGTAATTATACTGATTTGCTGTGCTTCCCTCAGCCATTCTCCTCTCAAGAAAATAAAGCCATTGCCAACAACTTTCGTTTGTAATCTAAATGTTCGTTCGCTCCACAAACATAAGATACCACCTGCTGTGTTGACAGCAGGTTGTGCCTCCCATCTAACATCCGTATCCCCCCACAATGATTGACACATTGTTTTGTCAATTGACTATCTCTTTGTCTCTTGTATGCATATCATATCCGTGTTCTCCTTCTTGATCATTCTACGAATAGCTGCCCATTTTACACCCCTCGCTAACCCCCTGATGTTGTATGATATTATATTCATGGATAACCACTGCTATTTCCCAGCCTCACTGCTTCATTCATGTCTTTGTCCTCCATTTCCCTTAGTTTCTCTATAATTGGATGCGGGTCATCACCTCCTGTAGCCCCTAGTTTTGTAGCCCTGTTCCATATGTCGAATACATCCTGGGATTTTAGTGTTTCCGAAGCTTCCTCTATATCTTCATTGATTAATGCTATCTCTGTTGTGGAATCTTGTTGGGTACTGACTGCGTGCCCTTCACGCAACGTACCTTGGGGGTGCTGGGTTTGGGAATGTCTCAGCCTTGTGGGTGTCATCTTAACAGTTGAAGGCTGACCCGTAGGATTTTTCTTTTGAAACCTCCTTTTTCTTGAGTACACCATGCAGTTGTTTGCGGAATCCCCGTTATCATTGTGCAACATAAGGCCCATGGTGTGTTTGGGCTTTAGAGGGGTGCAGATAGAAAGTTCCTTTTCGGTATTGGGCCCTCCCTCAATTACATTAGGGGTGTCGAAATCCACAGGCACAGGTTTTGCACTTGCTGCACTTGTGCCGTCTCAACTTTTAAATTTGTTGACCCAAGTTCTGTTTCATCTGCCACGTTGCTTGTTGCTGCCATGTCAGCACTTGCTTTTGGTTTTTTCTTCAATGCATCTACTGCCCCTGTAGAGTCTCCCTCATCACTCTTTCCTTTCTTATGCAACTTCACACCGCTTCCTGCAACACCCACCCCCTCGGTACACTGTGCCAAGCCATGATTGGGAGGCGTGTCGTGAGCAGAACTAGCCGTTAAGGCTCGGGTCGCACTTTGTGATGTGACCTGATCTGTCGCACGCGGGGTAGAGGCATTACCTAGTGGGTAACTTCCGTCGTGAGACCCACTGGGTAAAAGGGGTTCCCGATGGGCTTCCTCGACTTCCGCTATGCCACCCCCGTCAGAGTCAGCGTCACCGCCTACCTGCGCCGGTGAGAGTCGCGTGACGTCTTCAAGGCCGCGGGGGCTGGTGGTTCTCAGTGTAAGGCTCCCGAGGGAGATGTCTTTAGAGGAGATATCGTCCGACGACCCTCCCATCGAACTGCGTCGCCGTTGGTAATGAAAGCTGCCTCCTCTGGTTTCCTCAACGACAAACACCTTGAAACATTCATCGCTTATGTGGACTTCAACCATGTGGTTGATTGTTGGTCTCCATGGTGTTTTTAGGAGCACCCTAGCCCTATCAAGCCTCCTCTTCTCCTTTGTGTCGTCATCTATTTCCACCAAATCCCCCATTGCTGCCAGTATGTGCCTAAAGTACTTCGTGTCCCAAGCCTGCAGCGGGATGCCCCAAACTTGGACCCATGTCAACCTAAAACCTGTGCGAATACCTGGGTTCCATTTCTCCATCGAATAGAACATTGATGTCCCTCCATGTTGCCCCCCATTCATGAGGTGTTTAGCTCCATTGTCCGTGAGTCCGAGCAATAAGATTAGATCATCACCAATATACTTGGGTGATATGTCCAGCCCAGTTTCCCATAGCAGCTCTTCCTCCACTCTGTCAAACATTGCGGGGTTTGATAGTCTCCTTACCCACGCGTCCTTCAACCAATTGGTATCTTCAGGTTCTATGTTAAGATGAATGGAAGATGTGGTAGTGTGGTGTGCTTGGGGGTGACTATGGTAAGGCTGCCGTGACCCCTTGGGGCCAATGTTTCTTCTCAGTACCTCAGCATATGATCCCTGGTTTGTGTATTTCTTTTTCTTGCAACAATCAACTTCGTGTTGGGTGTTGTCGTCTTTGTCCTGTGACTTGTTTCCTGGAGTCCTCTGTCCCAGTCTCTCCCTGTTGTACCTAGGTATGTTGACATATAGCTTCAACCCCCTAATGATGATATTGTCGAGTTGTTTTGCCAGGTTATGGGTGTCTCTGACCCCTTTGAATCTGACATCCATATCTCCTTCCGTTATTATTCCTTCTGTTGGGTATGAAGATTTCCCGCACATCTCCCCACTTTTTGAAATGACTCCACAGCTCCTTCTCCGTAATATCGTCGGAGAATCGGGTGAAGTAGAAGGATGATATATCCCTTTGATCCCTCCAGTTTGAGATGCTGTTATGCTGGTGTCTCCCCGTATTACCTGGGTTTACCCGTTGGGAGTACCCCTTAGAGCTCACTCTGTCTCTCTCAATTGCTTGATCTCTATACCTAACTCTCCCCCACCCTCTATGTCGCTCTCTCTCTCTCTCCCTCTCCCACTCTCTCTCTCTCTTACTCTCATCTCTCTCTCCCTCTCCCTCTCCCACCCTCTCTCTCTCTCTCTCTCTCTCTATATATATATATATATATATATTTCAGAGTAGGTAAAGGAAAAGATTAAATAGCGGTCATCCCACTATCCCACTTTAGGGGTAGGCCGCTCCGTGCCACGATAAAGGGATTGACAACTATGTGTTAGATTGATTTAAATGTATGGTTTTACATGAATGCCAAGCAAGAATGGCTGGTGTATTTGAATGAATAAATTTTTAGGACTTTTACTATTAATGACTAATTTAAACAGCAATTTTCTGTGTGATAATCTCTCTCTCTCTCTCTCTCTCTCTTTTTAAATTTTTTTTATTTAATGCATGCAAATGTACATTGTTTTAGTAATTTATTAAAATATATTTGCAGTATTGTATTTTTTTACTTTTCAAGAAGGACTTGCCATATTTGTATTGTGTCACACTTGTGCCTTATCCCTATTTTCTGTTATTCCAAATTGGTCTTCAAGGATGCAGAGCCAGAGCTACAGGCTCACAGCCTTGTTTTGCAGCATTGAGAAAAACTGCTGACAATATTGTTTGGTAACAATGGCTGATAGACTCATTTTGATATGTTTTGAACTTAATGTAAAAGGAACATACTTCTCTATGGCTCACTGAAATCAAGCCTTCACTTATAAATTCACAGCGATTCTTCCACCAATTATGTGTTTATAGTCTTTAAAAACAGAAAATTGTTTTCCAAATAATGCCTATTTGGCACCAACAGAAACATATTTCAGGTGGAGGACAATGCTGTATATTGCTAGCATCCCAGGTATTCTTGTTGCACTTGGTATGCAGTTTGCTGTTGATAGTCCGCGCTGGCTTTGCAAGGTAGGAGCTTGTTATTTACATAATTGATATTAACAACTTTTTCACTGTTTATAAAGCTTTAATATTTCTGCTCAGGCTGGGAGAATAAATGATGCTAAAACAGTAGTACGTGAGCTTTGGGGAGCATCTGAAGTTGATAGTGCAATTGAGGAATTTCAGTCCGTCAGCAAGAATGATGGTAGTGATTTGGCCAGTAGATGGTCAGAGATCTTGGAGGAACCGCATTCTAGAGGTTGTGTCAAGGTGGTTTTGGCAGTTACTATTAGACAATATGCAGCATTCTGTGCTTGGAATTCTTTTCCCCATCTTAGTTGCCTAATAGATTGCTTACCATGTCAGGAGAAAAATAAGTACATTAAAGTAATAGTTTCAGCTGGATAGGGGAATGAATTTAGCTCCATAAAACAAAACTTTCTCTTTTTATAAACAAATACATATTTATAATCATTACTTGTGCATGGCACTTGAAAGTTTGAAGCATAAAATTTGCTGTGGATTTTCTTTGTATGATTGCAGTTGCCTTTATTGGAGGTACTCTTTTTGTACTTCAGCAGTTTGCAGGCATAAATGGAGTTCTTTATTTTTCATCATTGACCTTTCAAAAAGTTGGAGTTGAAAGCAGTGCTTTAGCAAGCTTGTTTGTTGGGCTTACTAACTTTGCAGGTTTGCAGTCTGCACTACTTTTCATTTTTATCTCTATAAATTTCTTCTAGGTATCTGATTCTGATTGCTTTGATATGTTGTTTTTCTTCAGGTGCACTGTGTGCGTTATACTTAATTGATAGGGAAGGGAGACAAAAGCTTCTAATAGGAAGCTACTTAGGAATGGTGAGTGTGTACAAGATGTTCATAGTTTCGTGCTATATTGAGAAAGGAGAAATAGAGGCATTGGACAGAAACAGTGTCTCAATACACAACGGTTGAGAGTTTATATAGGCTTATTGAATTAATTATGCATAAATAGAGGATATTCAATTTCCTCTAAATTAGAGATTTATGCCTATAACTACATTTATTACAATATCGTACTTTGATTCTCAACACTCCCCCTCAAGCTAGAGTATATAAGTGAAACGTTTTTTTTTTTGATCAGCAAAAGTATATATATAATATATAGAACATTAAAATTAGTACAAGTGGTACTGTTCAAGGACCTATGGAAGCTAAAGATCCCAGCTAAAACATCAATCTTTGCTTGGAGGTTAATTAGAGATTGATTGCCGACTAAGTCTAACCTGCAGAGGAGGCAAATAGATATAAATGACAGCCTGTGTCCTTTCTGTAGTATTAAGGAGGAGACTGCATCTCATCTCTTCTTTGACTGCAGTAAAACACAACATCTATGGTGGGAATCCCTATCATGGATAGGAACCTCGGGGGCCTATCCTACAAATCCAAGGCACCATTTTTTGCAGCACAACAATGGGATGAATGGTGTGAAGAAATACAATAGGTGGAAGTGCTGGTGGGTAGCTCTAAACTGGTCCATTTGGCAGCATAGGAATAAGGTTATTTTCATGAATGTTCCATTCAATGGCAGTAGGCTGATGGAAGATGCACTGTTTCTGGTATGAACATGGTTCAGAGCAATGGAGAAAAACTTTACAATGCATTTCAACTATTGGTCTAGCAATCTACCAGCTGGTTTTCTGTAGACTAGGGAGACACCAGCTGTGGTTTTGTAATCTTTAGTCGTTGATTAGTTGGCTCCTATCAGTCTGTATTCAGCTTGATATGCGGATTCACTAGCCTTACTTACATATTCTTGTATCTATAGTACCTCTGGTACTTTGTTCTATATCAATATATATTAATTTTGCTGACCAAAAAAAAATCCTAGCATTTGCAAGGTGCAGAACTGTAGTGACCTAATACATGCTAACCAACTTGAATTAGGAAACCAAAGATCTGGCTAACCGCTAGGTACCCAACCAGCCTAACTTGTATTATATAAACTATCCCCCCTCAACACAAAAACTATCCCTAATGTTATTGGACCAGGAGTGAAACAGGATATCAAATCCTTTCTCCAGATTTTTAAGCCAGGTCCACCAATAAAATAGAGCGTCCTCCATCACTTTATGGCGGTTGAAACTTTCATTTTGGAAGACCATCCTATTCCTATGCTGCCAAATACACCATGTCAAAGCAATCCACCAGGTCTGCCACCACTGAAGCCTAAGTCCGCTGAGATTGTAGTAGGAATGTTGAAGGAAGTGTTGTTTTGGATTTTCCGAGAAAGCACCCACTACATTTACCCATGATCGCGATTCCCACCATAGTGGCAAGATGTTAGCACAAGTGAAGAATAAGTGAGCCTTGTCCTCATCATGACTTTTGCAAAATGGGCAGGTCATGTCATTAGTTTCCACATTCCTCCTTCTTAAGTTATTCTTTGTAGGAAATCTTTCCCTAATCAATCTCCAAGTGAAAATTGTTGCTTAACTTGGGACTTTTATCTTCCATAGTGCTTTAAACGTTTCATCTTGACTCTCCAACGACAAATTTCTATTGAGTAATTCGTAAGCACTCCCTACTATATACTTACCGCTCGAATCTCCCTCCCATCTCCACATGTCCTATTGCTGCACATGTACCGTCAGACGCTGTAAGTCTTCCATAAATTTTGCAACAGTGTCTATTTCAGCCTCCAAGAGGAACCTCCTCCACTGAAGCTTCCATTCCCAACCTATATTTGCTATTGTCCCCATTTGCTGGATGTGTTGATGTTGCTGTTGAGAAATCTGGTATAGTCTTGGATACTTCTCCTTAAGCGAGACCCCATTCTCCATCCATTCATCTTCCCAGAACAAGACCTTTGATCCACATCCTACTTTCCATTTTGTCCCATTTTTAAGCCAGCTCCCCTCCTCGAACAGATTACAAACAAAGCAAAGATCCCGCCACCGAAGAGATTCTCTAATGGACCTTCTTGTCGCATCCAAATTCCTCCACCCCCCATACTTTGATTCCAGAACTTGTGCCCACAGCTCCCGAGTAAAGCCCAAGTCCCTTTTCTCCTTTGGCAGTCAAACTGTACCCCAATTCACCCAGGGCATATAAGTCAAACGTGCTGAGCTTGTTACAAATATAATTAATTCTTGGTCTCTAGAGTTGACAAAACTTGTGGTAATGTCCCTTGATCATCGTCTCTCTAATGAAATGGCAAACAACTTCAATATTTTTGGTTCTCTCATGGATGGCTGGATTAGAGGCAATATGTAGAGTTGTTTGATTGTCACATATAAGTGTCATCTATGTAGCTTCTTCAAACTTGAGCTCTCTAAGGAGTTGTTTCAGCCATGAGCTCACTAGTCACTAAAGCTATGGCCTTGTATTCTGCTTTAGCACTTGATCTTGCTACAACATTTTGCTTCTTGCTCTTCCAAGAAACTAAGTTTCCCCCAATCAACACGCAATACCCAGATGTGGATCGCTTATCATTGGGAAAGCCAACCCAGTCAGCATCTGAGTAGTCAATAGAAGGCAACCCAGTCGTGGTGGCCTGTTTCCTAATGTGTAGTGTCAATGTAGGGAGATCCAGATATCAGATGGGAATTGCAACCTTCGGTCAGTTCGGCTGGTGGCATTCTATGTATATGGAATGAGAAAAATTTCAAGGTAGAAAGAAGAACTTTAGGAGCTGGATTCATAATGCTGACAGGCAAATGGCGCCAGGAAACACAGCTAGTACATGTAATTAATATATACTCACCATGTAATCTCCAAGAAAAAAGGTCGTTGTGGGAAAACATTAAACACCTGAAAAATCAAAATCCTGAAGGTTATTGGTGTATTTTGGGGGATTTCAATAATATAAGGACAGCTGCAGAGAGAGTGGGATCAAGTCAGAGGGGGCAGCATGAGGGAAACATCCGGGAATTTAATGAATGGATAACGGAGTTGGAAGTTGAAGAAGCACCGTGGGTGGGGAAGCGGTTTACTTGGTACAGACCAAACGGCAGTGCTAAGAGCAAGCTGGATAGGTTTTTGATCTCTCCAGAATGGTTGTCCAAATGGTCTGCTTCATCTCAATACACTCTCAAGAGGAGCTTTTCAGATCATTGCCCTGTCATGCTCAAATCTCAGAGCATTGATTGGGGTCCTAAGCCTTTTCGCATTCTAGACTGCTGGCTCAAAGATCAGTCCTTCAAGAAGCTGGTTCAGCAAACCTGGTCCAATAATAATCAAGGAGGGTGGGGAGGTTGTGTTAAAACAGAAAATTAAAGCTCTCAAAGTCAGCATCAAGGAGTGGAACAAGACACATTTTGGAGATACTTTAAGAAAATACATGCAGATGTGTATGGAACAACCCCAGCTCATATACCTGCTGAACAGAAAAGAGAAGCAGCAAAGAATTGGGATATGGCAAAGAGTTTGAGAGTAACTTGCCAACTTGAGGAAGGCACAATGATCTCAAAACTGATGTGTATGGATGAAAGGGATAAGGAAGAGGCTCAAAGGTTGGGAATCAGGGAAGGGGATACATGCAGATCATATCTTATAATGTTAGAGGTTTGGGGAGGGGGGTGAAGTGGGCAGCTATCAGGAAATTAGTAAAAAAAGAGTGGATGATATGCTGTGCTTACAAGAAACTAAGAAGGAACAAGTAGATAAGGCTATGTGCCAAGCATTGTGGGATGATTTGGAATTCAGCTGGGAAATGCAATCAGCCTGTAATAATGCAGGAGGAATCCTGTGCTTATGAGTGAGCAAGTTTTCAGACTTGAGAAGAAGCTCAATGGCAATTGTTTTATCTACCTGGAAGGAATCTAGGTGGCTGATGGTGCAAAAGTCATTATAGTAAACATTTACTCTCCATGTGATGTGGGTATGAAGAGAAATCTGTGGGATCAAATTAGACAATTGAGAAATGCTAACTTGGGAGGTCTTTGGTGTATATTAGGTGATTTTAACAGCATCAAAGACAACAAGATGAGAGGGCTGCCATGGAATTCAATGAGTGGATTGCTGACCTAGAAGTTGATGATGTGCCTTGGCTGGGGAGAAAATACACATGGTATAGACCAAATGAGACAGCTAAGAGTAGGCTGGACAGGATCTTAGTATCAGATGAATGGCTCATTAAATGGCAAGGCAGCACCCAGTTTGTTTTGGAGAGGAATTTCTCAGATCATTGTCCAATTCTGCTGCGATCAACTTCTGTGGACTGGGGTCTGAAACCTTTTAGGGTGCTGGATTGCTGGTTTGATGATAAAAACTTCAGAAAAGTGGTTCGAGAATGGTGATCAGCAAATTCCATAAGAGGATGAGATGGCTATATGCTAAAAGAAAAAATAAAAGGCCTTAAACAGAGACTGAAAGTTTGGAATAAGGAGCAGTTTGGCGACACTCAAAAGAAGATATTAAGAGTTGAGAGGGAGTTGAATGTGCTGGAAGTTGAAGGGGATCAAAGACAGCTGAGTGACCATGAACTAAAATTAAGAAAACAGTTGCAGGAGGAGTTGTGGCTGCAGCCTCATGAATCTTTGCAAAGATAGAAGACCAGGACCAGGTGGATCAAGGAAGGGGACTGTAATTCTAGATCCAGATTAGATGGGGTTGGATTCAAGGTCATTGCCCAGCAACAAAATGATTCTCTGGTAGAGAGATTCCATGAGAAAGAAGTAAAGGATGCAGTGTGGGATTGTGGGAGTGACAAGAGTCCTGGACCATACGGGCCAAATCTCAAATTCGTCAAGGAATTTTGGGATGTCATCAAATCCGATGTGCTCCAGTTTCTGGATGAATTTTGTCAATGGAGGATTTCCAAAGGTAATTAATGCTTCATTCATAGCATTGATTCCTAAAGTTCAAGACCCACAGAGCCTCAACCAATATAGGCCCATCTCACTAATAGGAAGCATCTACAAGATTGTGGCTAAGTTGCTAGGCAGAAGGTTGAAGAGGGTGATGCCTGATATCATAGATGAGAGACAAACTGCCTTTATAGAGGGCAGACATATGCTGCACAATGTTCTCATTGCAAGTGAAGTGGTTGAGGAGGTGAAATGATGCAATAAAAGCTGCATGGTATTCAAAGTTGACTATGAGAAGGCGTATGACTTAGTCAATTGGGACTTTCTGTTATACATGCTAAGAAAGCTGGGCTTTTGCTCCAAATGGATCACTTGGATTGACGGCTTCCTTAAATCAGCTTCCATATCTGTATTGGTTAACGGGACTCCTTTAGTTGAATTCATTCCACAAAAAGGACTTAGACAAGGGAATCCACTAGCCTTATTTCTTTTCAACATTGTTGTAGAGGGATTAATTGGCCTGACGAGAGAAGCTTTGCAGAAAAATCAGTTTAAAGCTTTCTCAGTTTGTAGAAATTTGGTGGATATCAGCATCTTGCAGTATGCAAATGATACGATATTCTTTGGTGAAGCGTCAATGGAGAATGTGAAAGCAATTAAGGTGATGCTGAGAAGTTTTGAGTTGGCCTCAGGATTGAAAATAAATTTTGCAAAAAGCAGTGAACGGATAGCGCAGCAACATACTTAAATTGCAGCCTGATGTTTGTACTTTTTCCTTACTTGGGTATTCCGATTGGGACAAACCCAAGAAGTAGTGTGACTTAGGATACTATTATCAAAAAATGTGAGAGAAAATTAGCAAAGTGGAAACAAAAAAACATTTCTTTTGGGGGAAGGGTGATTTTGATTAAGTCAGTCCTGAACTCCATCCCTATCTATTTTCTTTCATTTTTCAGGATTTTGAAGAAGGTTGCGGACAAGTTGGTGAAGGTGCATAGGAGGTTTCGGGGTGGGGGTGGGGGTGGGGGGGTGATGCAAAGCAGAAGAAGATTGCTTGGATTAGTTGGGGATCAGCTTGCCTATAAAAGGAGAAAGGGGGTTTGGGAATTAGGGACTTGTCCAAATTTAATTCTGCCCTTCTTGGAAAATGGTGGCGGAACTTGTTTCACCATCAAGGGAGCTGTGGGCTAGAGTGTTGGACTCTAAGTATGGAGGATGGAAGAACCTAGATGAGAATAGAAGGAACTTGGCAGAATCTGTATGGTGGCAAGATCTTAGGTCCGCTTGTCAGTCAATGGGGGAGGGAAACTGGTTCAAAAGGGGAATAAGATTGAGTGTGGGGTGTGGGTCAAAGGTGAGGTTTTGGGAGGATGGGTGGAAGGAAGACAGTGTTCTGTTGATGGACAAATACCCTAGACTTTATCTTATCTTGAACCAACAGAACAAACTTATCCAGCAAATGGGGACCTTATCAGATGCAGCATGGCAGTGGAACTTGCAGTGGAGGAGGTTTCTATTGGAATCAGAAACAGTCATGAGTGCCAACTTTCTGGAGGATTTGCAGGATCTCTCCATCGGTCCTAATCAACATATGTATTTTCAGTACCCCTGGTACTCTGCGTATAATATAATTATCTATTTTTGCTGAGAAAAAAAAAATCCCAGCCAAAGCTGCTTTCTTTGCATGGAGATTATTAAGGGACAGATTGCCTACTAAGAACAACATGTGCAGGAGGAACGTACAGATCAGTGATAATCTATGATAACTATACAGTCAGTTATATGGTTCCTTAATTTGTGCTGTATAGTCTGTATTATGGAACCATATTCCTGCATTATAGAGTGCTGACTTGTATATATTGGGAAAAACCCAAATCCCACATCGGCTAAAGATAAAAGCCAAGAGTATATAAGTGAGGGGCAACCCTCACCCCTTGAGCTAGCTTTTGGGATTGAATTAGGCCTAAACTCTCATTCTTAAGAATCTAAGAGTATATATACTAGTACCACTTGTACTGCTTTTATTATAATTTATATAATATTATTTTTGCTGATAAAAAAAAAAAAACCCCTCTAACTAACTAACTCATTAATAGTCTAACTATCTTAACTAACTCTTCCTTCTTATATCCTAACACTATCTCATTAGTTAGGCAGATAAAAGTGATGGGGAAAGGAGACAGTTGTTTCTTTTGTTTTTTTGTTATTTCACATTTATGCAGTGTATCTTCCCCTTCATTCTGTTCTGATCTGTCCTCCTCATCAACAATAGATGAAAAGATTGAGAGATGTTATAAATAAAACAGGGTTATTCTGACTAGTTCCTATAATGTGCACATAGGCGCACAGTTTGTTTAAATCTTGCTCCTAGTAAGTAGTCTAGTCTTTTCTCACTAGATTATTATGGATGACTTTTACTTCTGTATCTTTGTAGGCAATTTCAATGTTTCTTGTGGCCTCTGGTATCATCTTTCCTTTGGACGAGCAACTCGGCAACAACTTATCAATACTAGGAACTATCATGTAAGCATTTACTTGGTTCTGCTAAGAATCCAGTGCCATTTGCTTTTGCGATAAAATCCTAGCTTTTTCATGCCCAATTAAAATTAGGTTTACAATCACTTGATGCTTGTTCAAATTAATTTACTTCTCTCTATTTTTCTCTCCTCAGATACTTATTTTTCTTATTCCTTGATTGCCAGAGTTACAATGAAGGTATAAATGCTGACAAAAAAAATAATGAGGGTATAAATATGCAGAATTGGTTAAAGAGATTGTTTAGCCAATCTAATTACAAATGATTTAAATTAAATTAAAGATGGGAGAAAATCAAGGATCAAATAAAATTAGAATCATATTTGATTTTTTTCTATCCAACCTTCTAGAAAACTATTCAAATTTGAAAGAAAGAAATCTAAACTATATAAACAAAGAGATGAGAGAGACAGAGAGGGCGAGAGAGGGAGAGAGAGCGAGAAAGAGAGAGAGAGAGTTGGGGAGAGAGAGAGCGATGGCGAGTGGGTAAGAGTCATGTCCAGAAAAGTGAGACGGTGGGAGCGGGGTAGGGCGGATCCTAGGCGAAGCTACGCCGGTACCAAATCTACGCAGCAGTTCCACCATGCACGCAATACTTGGAGGGAGAGAAATGACATATCAACTTTTTACTTCACGAGATTTCCTGAGGACGCTATGGAGAAGGACCTCTGGTTTCATTTCAAAAGATGGGGGGATGTTAGGGAGCTCTTTATTTCTAAAAAGAGAAACAAAATGGGCAGGAGATATGGTTTCGTGAGGTTTAAGGGGGTCTCCGACGTTCGTGCACTGGAGAGACAGCTAGACAACCTCGTAGTGGGTGGCCTGAAGCTATTCGTGAATGTCCCGAAGTACGATAGAGATATGGGGAGACCAGCGCCTACAAGAACAGAGTTCATACCTCAGGAGGTCGGCAGTAGCCAACGGTTGTCACCACCTCAACTACCACCTCATCATCAGAGGGCCCCAGCGCCGTTGTACGCAACTGTTCTGCGCAGAGACATACGAACCCCAAAGCAAAGGCGACATGTAGAGAATGTAAGCTCCGGACAAGGATGGTCCCAATCATCAGCACACATTAACATCCCCGAGGAAACAAAACCGTGGCTCTCCGAGGCGTGGGTGGGGCGAGTTAAGAATATGTCGAGCTTTGACAAAGTGGAGGACGAGTTGTCATGGGAACTAGGAGCAGAGATTGTGCCCAAGTACTTAGGGGATGATATGACCCTACTCCTTGGTCTTTTAGATACCAAGGCGGAAGAAATGGTTAACGAGGAAGCCCAGAGTGGAACGACGCCATTTTACTCTTTGGAGAAATGGAATCCCAATATCAGAACGGGCCACAGATTAACTTGGGCCCTTTGCTGGGGGATCCCATTAGTTGCATGGGACATTGAATATTTCCGCAAGATTGTAGCTGCCATAGGTGACCTAGTGGAGGTGGATGACGATGTGGAGGAGCTTCGAAGGCTTGACTGGGCGAGGATGCTCATCAGGACCTCACGGAGGCCATCACTTCAGCACACGGTGAACCTTCATATCAGCAAGGAGGTACACCAGGTCCACATAGTTGAAGAAGCAACGCCTAATGTCAGAAAGTGTACCTGCTCTGGCCGTAGCAATTTCGGCTCATCGGAGGAGATATCATCGTTTGATGGCGACACCGACGGCACCAACCCGAGTGAGGAGGGAGCTCTGGGTACCGACAAAGCTCCACCAGGGATTGACGGAAACTCCGCCGTCGTGGGAGAGTTCAGGGGAAAATCGCTTTTACCCGGCGGAAAACATCCCAACGGTCGGATAACAGCCGTTGAACCAGTGGATAATAACTTTGGTACGTGGTGTACCGCTAGCCATTTAGTTGTGTCAGCCTCAGGATCTCTAAATGGCAAGCTTTCAAAAGAAAGTCCTAATGCGGAGACAGAGGAGGGTAGCGACAAAGTGGAAATAGCCAGAGAAGAAAGGTTTTCAGATGTCGGGATTACGGAAGAGCAGACCAAGGTAGGAGATCTTCACTATTTGGGTAATGTTGACCCTATAGGAAGATGTCAAGCATTAGAGGAGGGTGATTATAGAGGGCCACAGCTGGCAATATCCTCTGAATTGTGTAATACAGGTGTTGCCCGTGGAGAGCAAGCTGGTCCTGATGACTGTAACATACCACTTGCTTCTTGTGATGCCGATATTGGGCCTTCGAACATGGGCCTACCTAATTTCAATGATTATGCTGCTGATATATCACAACAATATCCCAGCCCAATTAAAAAGACGTCTGAAACCCCTGGAACATGGAAGGTTTACTCTAGAGGTAGGTGGTGCAAAAAGAAAATGATTTTAAATAGTATGGACAGGAATCTATGGGTAGATAAGGCCACGTGTGTGTCGGATCCTCATGCTGCCGATACTGGGCCTATGAATCTGGACTTATCTAATTACACAAATGCAGCAGCTCAGCAACCCAAAGTGGCCTTAGAGACTTACCCCGTGGTTACCCCAGACCATCATCAGGAAGCAGAACACCATTGGAGCATGGTAAAGAAATTGGGGATGACCTGCGACATGAATCAGGACAGCATCATTGAAAGCTTCTGGGCCATGGAGAACAGAGATCGAAAAGAGGCAGAGAAGCTGGGTAACAGGATATTTGCCTCATGAATATTCTCTCATACAATGTAAGAGGACTCGGGAGGGGGGTTAAATGGAGTGCAATCAGAAGGCTGGTGAGGAAACACAATTTAGACCTACTGTGTCTTCAGGAGACGAAGAGAGATCGAATTGACAAATCAATTTGTCAGGCTTTATGGGGAGATGATGATGTAAGCTGGGAAATGCATCCGGCAGAAAACACTGCAGGAGGTTTACTATGTATCTAGAATGACAAAATATTTAAAGTAGAAAGAAAAGTAACAAGCAAGGGATTTATTTTGTTGGAAGGCACATGGATCAGCGAAGCCCAGAATGTGTGTATAATTAATGTCTATGCTCCTTGTGACTCTCAGAATAAAAGATTTCTCTGGGAATCCCTTAGGCAGCAAAAAACCTCGTGCTCAAATGTCTTATGGTGCCTGATGGGTGATTTTAATAGCGTTAGAAGTTCTTCAGAGAGGGTGGGCCTTTCTCAGAGAGGGGTGGATGACAAAATTATTAGCGAGTTCAACGACTGGATAGCGGATCTTGAAGTCGAAGAGCCACCATGTGTGGGGAGAAGATACACTTGGTTTAGACCAAACGGTGCTGCCAAGAGTAAACTGGACAGAACCTTTGTATCAGCTGAATGGTTCTCCAAATGGCCAGCAAGCACACAATTCATTTTGGACAGGAACTTCTCTGATCATTGTCCCGTTCTTCTCAATTCCAAATCAGTGGACTGGGGACCCAAACCGTTTCGTGTTCTTGACTGTTGGCTCAAGGATAAGTCTTTCTCAAAGACAGTTCATGACTGCTGGTCACAGATGCATCTAGGGGGGTGGGGAGGATATGTTCTAAAAGAAAAGATAAAGCGGCTCAAAGTGAGGCTGAGGTCCTGGAATAAGGAGCAGTTTGGCAACACGCTTAAGAAAGTCCAGAACCTTGAGCTCGAACTGAATAAGCTGGAAAGTGATTCAGCTAACAGGCAATTAACTGAACAAGAGAATATACGAAGGAAACAGCTGCAACAGGATCTATGGGCAGCAGCCCAATCATATGAATCAATAATGAGGCAGAAAGCAAGGTCAAAATGGATCAAAGAGGGGGATTGTAACTCCCGGTACTTCCACTTGCTGCTTAACTCTAACCGCAGACACAACGCTGTGAATGGAGTGATTATTGATGGCTCCTGGGTTGATGAACCAGCCAGTGTGAAAGCGGAAATCCATAGGTTCTTCCAACAGAGATTCAATGAGTCCCATTAGTGCAGACCACAACTGAATGGGATCAGTTTTAATTCTGTGGGACAGCAGAAAAGACAGCTGCTGGTGGAAAGCTTTCATGAGGAAGAAATTAGGAGGGCGGTTTGGGACTGTGGTTGTGAGAAAAGTCCAGGCCCAGATGAACTTAATTTCAAATTTATCAAACAATTCTGGCAACTTTTGAAACCAGATTTCCTTCGGTTCCTTGATGAATTCCATGCCAACGGGATTTTCCCAAAGGGAAGTAATGCCTCTTTTATCTCCTTAATACCTAAGGTGCCCGAGCCTCAGAGCCTAAATGATTTTAGACCTATCTCCCTTATTGGCTGCGTGTATAAGGTTGTGTCTAAGCTGTTATCAAATAGGCTGAAGAAAGTATTGCCAACCCTCATAGATGAAAGACAATCTGCTTTCATTGAAGGTAGGCAGATGCTGCAGAGTGTGGTTACTGTTAATGAAGTGATAGAGGAAGCAAA